>NC_056728.1:1810393792-1810548792 GCF_019279795.1 Protopterus annectens | reverse complement strand
CTCTCTTGAAGACGTTTCATACTTATTCAGGACCTCCAGCCTTCTCTTGACACTTGCCTTCCATGGGCCTTGGCATTTGCTCAAATCATAACATAAAATGCTGCTTTATTAATGCAGACAGCTTAAACAACTGGTTGGCTACTTTACTGATAATAAATTCTGGATGAAACTGAAGCCGTTCTGTATAAGCAGTTCTTCCCTAGCTGGCTGCACATACCTTGACTTCTGGCTGGTAAATGTCTGGAATTTATAAATCCTTTTTAATTGCCTTGTTAGTTGACTATTTTGTTTGCTTGACTACTTTTATTTGGAATCAGGCATGCTAGAGGAGTCTGTTCACCTTCTCATTGTCCACCTCCCCTATTCCTCTATCTGAAATTTTTACTTAGTGGTGGCTATTGCTATCTGCAGAGTTTACCAACGGAAGGGGACCAGGTCTTCCACATCTCTCTTGCTTGCCCACACAGTTTGAGTCCCTACTCTGTTTACTGCATGTCTTTGGAATATGGGAAGAAAACCAGAGCACAGGCAAAATGCCCAGCCAGTGTAGTGCTTGCAAGTGTGATCTATGCATATTCTGCAGTCTCTGGCAATGTCATGCACTCCGGACTCCAGCACAGTTGTAAGTAACTGTGTGCGCACGTGTGTCCCATACTGCCATTTAGTAGTAAAGGTCCCTATCTTGTACTAGAATGCACTCCCAGATATATAGACTGTAACTGCTTAATACTGACATTTTTCTGATCCCTTTGTATGTAGTTCAGTAAATGCTCATTGTATATATGCCGGTTTTCAAATGCTAGCATCTTCCAGCCAAATGTTTTGGGAGATGTGTATATTACATTTTTTTAAAGTAATAGTTGTAGCCTTTTATTAATTGTGATTATGTAATAAAAATGCAGGTTGTGTGTGTTTGCCACATTACACACAGATAACGGTTGCATTTAAAAGTGACCAAGATCTGTAGAGTGTGGTCCATCTCCAGATAAACTGTTATGAATTTGAAGTTGTCTCCAGTTTTCTGCTTCATGATTTTTAGCATCCTCCAAATGGAGGCCTATGTAGATTAGGAAGTCCTGTGTTTACATCAGTGGCAAATACACACCTTTAAAAATGGTTTGTTGCTTCTGATCAATAAATAACAGTAGTAGACTTGCAGTGCGAAATCTGTGCAATTCTTTGATATATTTGCAAGACATGAACTGTGCAGAATAGAAATTTAGTAAAGGTTTTGCACACTGCATATGGTGCAAACTAAACTGTTTTGTTCATGCAAACTTATGCTGGTTGAATGGATTGGTATAGTAGCTTAAGCAGGTACTTCTGTATCAGAAAGGATATGATGATGTCTAAAATGTTGAGTACTGGTAACTGGGACTTCCACCATGGTTGTGCACTGGTAAACAGGTTGGTTGGGAGATCTCCCAGTGTGAAAAACTGGAGAGAGAGTAGACATGAAACTCAGTTGCTGGCTATGAATTGCGATGCCTGAATAACAGTAGACATTTGGAGATATAACTACAAAAAATATTGTAGGTCTTCAGCAAAAGGCAGTTCAGTTTCTGGTTTGGTGCAGAATGGCTTCAGTAATATAGAAGAAAAAGCTTTCCCAAGTGCATTTGATTTATTTTTAAGTGAAAAACTGAAGGAATATATGCATTCATAGTAAAAGGCTGGAAAATAATAGAAGCTTTGATCAGCTATTCGAATGACCTGATAAAACTACAAATGGTTGAAATGAAAGGGCTGAGTTGTTGCAAGCATGAGAGAAAATTGAGATTTTCTACTGTACTAGAGAAATTTAAGCGATACTATTGGTGTAAATGAAAATACAAGCAAATGAACTGGGGGTTCCATAGCAGGATGTTTTTGAAGAGGAGCATACTGTATGTTCCAAACCTGGCCACAAGAAAAAAGACCTTTTAGTAAAGATGCAGTTGTACCAGCAGAAAAGTTGCTTGTGACAAAATGCTGGTAGAAAAGAAAAGTATTAAAATTATGGGACAACAGAATTTATAGAAAATGGTCCTCTGAGAAGAATATTCTGCATCAAAACAGTCCTAGATGCAATACAGGCTAGAGAGAAGAACTATTTGATCAGCAAGCAGAAGAGGGCTTTGCTTCCCATTCTTCTGATAACGAAACACACACAGAGATTTTGCTAGAGAAACTTGCTCCAAAGGAAAATTTGGAGTGATTTAAAAAAAAGTAAGAGCATCTGAGATATGCATTTGGGAGATGGAGATTTTCAGAAGAAAGGCAAATGTGAAATGGGAGTGGGAGCCTATGACTCCTCATTCCCATTGGATATAGGATTGGGCATTTGAGTTTGCAGGAGGTAGCGGAGACAAATTGTTTGGTGGATAATAAAACGTATACCCCACATTGTCAGTAGGCTAAATTACTTGCCCATTGAACATGTTAAATGGGTTCTAACTTGTGTTTTTTTTTTTATTGGGGAAAAAGTCATTGCTTTAACATAAGTTCTATATACCTCACTAATACCTCACTATTTCTAGTTTACACAAGACCCTGCATCCACCTCTTAACCTCTGCAGCACTAGTGTGCTCCATCCTCACTTGTACAAAAAAAGCCTTCCTGGGAAGCTGACCTATCTACCTTCATTATTCAAAATTACTCTGTGCCTGATGGTAAATCAATGTGATACACTGTAAGGAGCATTCCACCTATTGATATCTTAACTTTCACCAGCAGTTACCGCAAAAGGACCAGACTCCATCTTGCACCAGCAACCCCCCTTTACAGTACCAGGAAAGCCTGTCCGTTTATCATATTCCAGGTCATCTAGATGTACCGTTTGTAAGATAACTGTCTAGGATTCCAATTTCCAGAAACTTGTATTTTTTCTGTTGATTTGGTTAATCCATTAAAACTGTTTGTCCATCTTCGAAACCTTTTGACTTTTATCACCTCTATGAATGTTATAAATGTCATATTTCCTTGCAGTAAATGGTATCCATTCTGTACCCCTTGTAAAACCTGTAACACTTTTTTGTTTAGCCCAAACATACTTGTTGTATGGTTCATTTTGTCACTATTCAATTTATATGTCAAAACGATTAAAGTCTTTAGCCTGCAAAGAACAAAAGCAGGTTATTTAACTTTATGGACAGCGTTGCTATTATGGTTTTCCATGGATGGAAAACAATGTTACTAGGTGCCCCACATCACCTCTCACTCCATGTTAGTATTTATTTCATTTGTGATTACAGTACAGCCATGACTTGGCTTGATTTAAACATTTGTTAAGACTTTGATCAGGTAGTTGACAATGTTGTCTTTTCCTCCTAGTAAGGCTTTACGATACTATACACTAGCAATAATTTTGTTTTAAAGTACATTGATATAAAGTTTTAGGCATATACAGATAAGGTATTTAGCTTTAGGCATATACATATAAGGTATTTTTGTTTTGAAGGGTGAGAGAAACCCCTCCCATTTTTATCAAATGGTCTAGCATCATCACATCTCTTATCCTTTGCATAAATCTCATTTATATACCCAGCAGTTTTTCTGTGCATTTGACTGGTAACCTGCATTAACTTCAAAACACGAATCATTCATATCCATTAGGGTCAGAAGGAACTTGTTAATTTTGGTGTTTTGCTTTACTCACTAACTGTACAACAAACACACTGTAGAACTATAGAGATTGTGTTTTTTTTTTTTTAACTTTTAATCCTTTTTTTTTTATTCAAGCTATTGAGCTGAATGTGAGCTAACACCATCACCACCACTCATCCATCTGTGCCCACAGGTCGAAATAAATTAATTTGGCATAGCCCTGTATAGCTAAAAATTATAATATTTTGCATAGTAGTAGTAATAGTCAGGCTATCTGTTTTAGGTGTTGTGTTTTTGGTTACTCAGTTTTCTTGGTGATACTTTGGCTTTCTGTTGCCTTGCCTACAAGCTCTAAAAGGAATCCATTCATTCTTGCCAGAATTCAAACTTCAACTTATTTAAAGAAGAAAGCTTCATTTTTCTGTGCCCCCTTTCCAATAAGGGCCTGTGCTATCATTTCATATTTCCCCAGTCTTGTAGTGTCTTACTTGCACATCAGTAGGTTACTGTGAACCCCCAAAGATATTTCATACCCTGAGCATGGTTGGATAAAACATTTTAGTTTATTAATTTGGTTGCCAATGGCAATTATTCCTCGTATTCAGATTTTTTTTTTCCTGAATACCATAGTTGAGACCAACTCTGGTCATTGTCTTTAAGTCTTTTAATGTTGTGTGTACGGCTGTCTTGCCTTTTCTGATGTACAAGCAGCAAGTGTGAGAGGTCTTCCACTTTTCTGTCAGCATGTAAGCTAGTCTAGCTTTTTATTGTATTTAAAAGCATCACAATACTGTTCCTTGTGGCACTATTATAATAACATTTTTCTCTGAGCTCTTGTCATCCTGGTCCAGTTTTTCAGAAATCTAAAGGCTCACTTAGTGGTTTCTCCTCAGTAAGGCACACTGTTGAACTACACTGTAAGTATACCAACAACTTGGCTGTATGGATACACGCTGGTGTGTTTGATCATGGTCCGGTTATTAAACTCCATGGGGTTTGGGTGGCTTGGATGGTTAACTGCAAGCAGCACAAAACTTTAGCTCTACCTGTCTCCAGTTTTCTTGACAGAAATTATTACTGTTTATAATTTATGAAATGTATATATCTTTACTCCTAAAATAGATAATTACCAAATTTAAGATGCGCACATTTTTGTGAATTTTTTGTTTTAATCCTGTCAAGTTTTTGTTTCAGTGAGTCACTCCAAAGCTTCTCTGGAAGATGAAATAAAGGAGTTTCCGTTATTACAAGCATTCAAGACCTTTCAGTTAAAGTTGATAAACTGGACAGCAAAATTAGCATTAAACAAGACAGCAAGAAACCTCTGGCTTTACTAAATGAAGTCATTAAACATTCAGACCAAGTCTCTTCTATCAGAGTCCATGAATGATATTGATAGACAAAGTGAAAATGAAATTTAATTTCTCCTAAAACAAAACACTTTATTATTGGAAAAACGGAAGGTCTGGAAAGCAGGTCCAGAAGAAATATTAGAATATATGGAGTGCCAGAAAAGGAAGAAGGCAACTATGGTTCAAGTTTTAAATAGTTGGTTACCAAAAACGTTGAACCTACCAAAGTCACTGTCCTTTGGAACAGAAAGAGCTCATCTGTCCCAGTCAAACATTGCAGTTCTTCTGCCCCAAGATATGTTGATACATTTTTATTTACACATGGATTCTGTTTTGAGAACTGCTTGAGTGCTCCAATTAAAATAAATAGGAGAGCTATCAGATTTGATAATTACACCTATTCAGTGATACCTAAAAGAAAAGCTTGTATCCCTGTAATTAAGAACTTGAAGATGGATATCAAGGCTCTGGTTTTGTTTCCTGCCATAATATAGATATTTCTTCTTGAAGGTCAGAGAATTTTTAACACACTAGATGAAACCTTGGACTTTTCACAGTATAATAAACTTTTGAGCAAACATGAGGAAATTGATTGTTCCTCGACTAGGCTGAAAAGACAAGTCACCAAGAATGGTTGGTTAACAAAAGGACAAAAATAGTAAAAGTTCACAGAAGTAATCTGTGTTTTCAGTGGTTGAAGAAAAAAGTCCATTTGAAACTGTCATGAGCTGCTTGTCTGCCTTCTGTATTTAACATATTTTCTTGTGTGTGTTTGCTGACATTCATGAGCTGTGATCTGTATTGTTGAGTTTCACAGTGTTAGCAATAATGTTTTGCTGCATTTGAAGATCTGCACAACCTTTGAAATATTTAAGTCCGTCTCGAGTTTTGAGATGAGAGGTATTGGGAAGATGAGCTGTACTAGGCTATTGGCCTGAGGCCCTTATATGCCTGGCCAGGAGTTTAGCCCATGTTTAGGCAAGTCTGCTATGAGTAGCTTTTAACTTGCTAGTAAATAAGAGTTTGTTTTCACCTTCAGTATTCATATAGAAGGTATTTTAATCAGGATTTCACCTATCTACAATGGTGTTTATAAAGTCTGATTAAGACAGGTTTTGAAATGTAATTCTTTATAGACTGCTTTTATGAGCCTAAACAAATATTCATTTAAATGTGCATATTTTATTAAGTTAATTATTTTACTTTATTTTGCTTCATATGGGGGGGGGGCCTTTTTAAATGTTGAAGCAAAGTGTGTGGTGGTGCTTCAACTAAGACGTATTGCTCTTGTGAGGATTATGTAAATGAAGTTTTATTGCTTTCGAGGTAGTGTCTTGATTGTGCTGATAGCTTTGCTTGAATGTATTTATTTTTTTGTAAACATTTTCATGGATTACTGTAAATGTGGGAAAAGCATGGTTATCTTTACAAGCTTGCAGATCCTTTTGCATATTGAATTCTTTAAGATTGTACTGCACCTCAAGATTTAGTAGTGTTATGATCAAACAAGGGTCACTATCTTCATAAGCTTGTAGGCTAGACTGAGTTACACAGGCACCATTATTGATTTTTGTTACAGATTTCCAGTCACTCATGACAGACTTGGATAACAGATGGCTGTTTTGTGATGTTGCACACTGCAAATGATACAGTAATATTTCATAATATTAATATACAAACTTGTAAGCTACACCTCCTCTATTTCTAGTGGAAATTGTATTTCTTGATGTAATGTTACGCACAATATTTGTTCACTTGTAGGGCATACAACTTTTATAATATTAATGCAGATGTAAATTATTGCTCATCCAGAGATTATGGCTGAGCTAGGCCCTTAGGATGTTTGAAAGCAGCTCATCACCTCACTGATGTACAAGTGTCCCATTACTTGGCTGTCTCTAGTTGCCAGGGGTCATGGATTGGACCCATCTATATGCTGTCAATTTATTTATTTTTGCAGTGTTCACATAGATGTGGGTTTTATTTATAACTATTTTGTTTAATTTCTGCAGCAAGTATACTTGGGGCTTATTTGAACAAGTCACTTTCATATTGAAAACAGATTAGTATGGCCAAAATTATATAGTTATGTTGATCCATAGGTAAGGGTCTATATTAGAACATCGAAGTTTCAAAACTTTGAATGTTTTAATATCTAACCCTGTTCAGCGAAAGCTAAAAACATCGAACATACAGAACAGCAAATTTTTTCCTAGGGAAAAAATTTGCTGTTCCAAAACACATACAACCAAACAAACAGCAACACGCACACATCTTATACCTAACCCTACATTAAACTATACACACGCCACTAACTATCCACTTACCTTAACCCTAACCCACACACACACACACACACTCACACTGACACTAAAATCTCACCTACCCCGCCCTAAACTATACACAATCTCACCCATGCCCTAGCCCTAACTCACCTAACCCTCACATCCACACAATCGCACACATACCTAAACTGCACCCTAACTACCCTAGTCTGCATTGTCGCACACTTAACTGAACCTGACCTGTAACTTTACACCACAGCGCTGAGAACACCGAAGCAACAGAAACAGGCAACCAAATTTTTTCCCTAGGAATTTCTGTTGCTTTGATATTTTCAGCTTTTGCTGAACAGGGTTCGATATGTTCTAATATAGACCCATAGGTAACTGGTTATATGGTTTCTCCGGGTGAGGAACCTCTGTGGTCTCTCAAGCTGCTGCATGTGCTTTGTGAGGTACTTGCCAAAAGGGCCATTGTACTCAATAATGGGTCTTAAAAGGGAAGAATACAGGGATGTTATGACCACCTTTGGAAGAGGTACCCTTACTAATGAGGTGGGCAATGTAGGTAAATGTGGAATGCATTTGATAGAGATCTGGGAATCTTATGAAATATGACCCTTTGAATACTCAGAAGCCCTTGCTTAGCTTAATTAGAATTATTTGTCTCCATTTTTCTGTTGTAAAGGATGAATTATAATTATTAAAATGTTTCCAATGTACCTGCTTTAACTGCATTGTAATGTATAGCTGAATGAGAAAGCATTTATCAAAGGAATGGGGGGAAACATTCAGAGTATCATGAATTTTGGGCATCAAGGGCTGTAGTAACTATGCCAAACTATTAATCACAAATAAGAATTTTTATAGTTTTATTGCCTGCATTAAAATAAACTACTAATATGCGTGTCCAGCTGCAAAACTATCAATCGGCTGAGATATTCTCACATCAATTGCTGGAAATTTGGAATGGAAAGGTGCCGGTTGATCTGACCTCAGGACGAATTTCATTGCCTCATAACTTCTGCAATTTACTTTTGAAATACTTTTTCAACCAATTCTTCTTTTGACGTCACTAAATTGCAGAAGTTATGAGGCAATGAAATTCGTCCTGAGGTCAGATCAACCGGCACCTTTCCATTCCCAATTTCCAGCAATTGATGTGAGAATATCTCAGCTGATCGATCGTTTTGCAGCTGGACATGCATATTTGTAGTTAATTTTAACATCTTTACGTGTACGTGTCGTCACAAAGTAGAGTATTTCAGGAAAGCATTTATTTTGTCCACTGGTGTTGATAGAGGAGAACGAAGCGGATCTGAAGCTGCAGAACGCAATCGCCGTGCTTGCAACCGTGCTTGCAACCATGCATCCTAAAGTCTGGCTGCACTTCGCTCTGCTGCTTCCTTGGCATGTATTTGAGCCATTCTTTGTTTAGCTCGTCCGCTGATGCCTGTTCTTCCTCAGTTTGATTTGCAATTACTCGTCGCACTGCTTCTGCTCCGTGAGTACAACGACCTAAGTTTGATCTTCTGCGAGGCATTATTCGGATGAACTAAAGCAGATCGATTGCACTGAAAAAGAATTAAGAAAGTTATAACAAAAAACATAAAATTGCATATTTGTATACAAATATATAGAATCCATAGTAGGTATATAAAAACACGTGCGTATTTGAATGCAACATGTGACATCTATATAATAGTAGGTATATAAAAACACGCGTGTATTCGAATGCAACATTGTGTGAAAATTTCAAAGCAATCTGAACTTTAGGAGATTTAAGATTTTGAACAAACTAAATAAAAATGTAAATGATTTATATATATATATATATATATATATATATATATATATATATATATATATATATATATATATATATATATATATATATATACACACATATATATATATATATATATATATATATATATATATATATATATATATATATATAATACACATACACATTTTTTTTTCTTTGAGACTTATGTTGCATGGATTACATTTATACAACTTATTAGCTTAATACATAACTTGTTTTGGGAGGCTGGCTTATTTTTGTACAAAATGTACTAATCTGCAATTAAATCTGTTTAAATATTATTTTGATATGTTTGAAGAGAGGTCAATATCTTTGACTAGAAATTTTTTAGTTTTTACTATACAATATTTGACTTTAGAGGTAGTAGCAATGGAGAGTGCTTAGACAGCATGTGAGTGGTGATCAAAAGTGGTTTGTATGATTTTGTCATCAAACCAAGAATATGCCATTTCTATGTTGGGGATGTAAATTAGAGCCTAGAATGTTAATAGTTTAGTGATAATATCTTGACAACATTTCTTACACTTAAATATAGATTGTGGGCTCAGAATTGTAACTTTACCTCTTCAAATTTGTTTAGTCTTAGTTGATGTCTACCTAATAAATGTGTTTCTTTGAACATCAGTGAGAAGTAGCTTAATCAAATATTTTAAATTAAACAAAGCTCGGATTTTGTTTGTATTTTGTCAGAGAAAGATACTTGCAGAGAGAGCCAAGATTGTTACTGCCAAACAGTTCAAACTAGTTTATAGATTTAATGAATTTGAGACTTGTATGAAATAAAACTCTTATACACATTACTTGTGCATATCTGGCACGCAAACTAATGTTTATTTATGTGCAACAGTTTTTTCCAAAATTGAAGTCTCAATTTTGTGCGCCTTATCTGCTCATGATGCTGTCTCTAAAATCTAAGGATATGGTTTATTGGCAAAGAATCCCATTTTATATTAAAATCAGAGGTTTCCTAGAATGTTTGAGTTTAACTCCTTTTTGGAATTTAATAGTGATGTTTCTAATGTAGTGGGACACGTTAAGTGTGTGTAATGTGTTATATAGCTTAGTACCTACATATCTGCCCTGGCCAAGGGCAATTTTAAGCCTCGCCAGTGTGTGTCGGCTTTGCTGCCCCATTGATTAATTCATTGGTTCTGCTTGACAGGGGCTCAGTTAAGTGATCCCAGGGGTGTATTTTCTGTTACTCGTCCACTTGTCAAGGCTTCTCTTGAAGAGTGTTAGTGAGGGGCTCTGCCTAATGTAGTTAGGAATTTTGTTCCAAAGCATGGGGAGTCTCCCTAACAGGAATCTATCCCTCCAGCATGTTCTATTTATTGTTGTGGCAAGGTTTAGCTCACTAGAGCGCTTGGATCGCAGTGACTTGGATTTCTTTAGGTGGAGCATGTCCATCAATTCTGAGTTGGACATGGCTTTGTAAGTCGGGCAGAGATCACCTCTGAGTAAGCGATATGCCACTGAGTACAGCTGGAGTTTTTAGAGTCGGGCTGCATAGGACATATGTTTGAGGCCAGTAATCCTCTTGGTGAGGTGCTTTTGTGGTCTTTGCAGCTGTTGGAAGTGTCTTGTGAGGTACGTCCCAAACATGGCATTTTACTCTATGATGGGTCTGATGAGTGACGAGTAGAGGGGCACTATAACCTCTTTATTTCTAGATGCGAACCCCTTGGTAATTAGATGGGCCACATAGGATTTCCTAACTACTTTGGAAATAGTAATCTCTTTTTTGACAATCTACCTGGGTCCCCAGATCTCTTATTACCTCTCCTGTATTAAGGGGGCTGCCGCCTATAATATTTATATATATATATATATATATATATATATATATATATATAGATGTATAGATGTATATAGATATATATAGATATAGAGATATATAGAGATATATAGATTCACCTCAGAAGCTTGAAATACTGAAATCTCAATTTTCAGTATCTCGAGCCCAAGAAGTGGAATCCACAAAACAAAAACTAAAACCGTGAAATTCAAAACCTCGAATACCGGAAGTTTTGTGGTTTTACTACACGCACGCACACACACACACACACACACACACACACACACACACACACACACACACACACCACAGCCCCTACCCAAGCCCCTTAACACACACGCTTACCTGAATACATAACCATAGTGCAACTTTAGAAGCGCGAAATTCAAAACCTCCGGTATTCGAGGTTTTGAATTTCGCACGTCTAAACTTTCACTATTATGTGGATTTGGCTTCTTGGGCTCGAAATACTGAAATTTGAAATTTCAGTGTTTTGAGCTTTTGAATGGAGTGTGTGTGTGTGTGTGTGTGTGTGTGTGTGTGTGTGTGTTTATTATTGCTAAGAGTGGGATAAAGAGTTAATGGATTTACCATTAAAATGATTTTAAATTGAAGGGTAATATCTGTGAACTCAAGTTTTAAATCAAAAGTATGTGGAAATATTCTGTTTCTCCATGTTATTGAAACTTTCTGATTTAATCTACAGACTTGGAAAAGCTACATTAGATTACAGGGATAGCTTCCTATAGGAAAATGTGTAACTTGACAAAAGATCTAAATTTGATAAAATTTCTTTCATTGAATTAAAAGAACAAAATAAATTACAAAGCTCCAGCCTTAGATGGCATAATTCCTGAATTGTATAAAATGATACCTTAAAAGCCTTTGAAGAAATTTTAAAACACCCCAAATATTTTCTGTGTTGGAAATTTGCTTTGATATCACCATTATTGAAACAAGACAAAGACTCCATGCTATGTTCTTATTGCCCTATATCACTTTGAATGTTGATTATAAGACTTTTGTCTCTTTTTGGTAAAAAGACTAAATCAGATGATGCCAAGGTTAATTGAAGTCCAAACTGCATTCTTTTTAAATGGGGAAAGTATGCCATCAGGCTTCTTTCTTTGTAGCCAATAAGAAAACTCTCAATTATAAGTTTAGACTTGCACAAAGCCTTTGACTCCATTAATTGGGTATATTTAAAATTTTATTTTAAATTCTTTAGAATGTATAGATTTTAATCGTATGGGCTCTGCTCAGACTTTTAAATCTATTAAGGTACTAAAATTCCCTAAACAGGAATGCACATCATCTCCTCCGTTTCCCTGGCCAGTAGAGGCCTTTGCTAATTGTATTAGGTTGAATACAAAGATAAAGGGATTTTCTTTGAGAATTACAGTTCTAAAATCTAGTTATTTGCAGATGACATTTTGACAATGGAAATGTATATATTCTTAGCTCAATAAAACATTTTGATTAAAATCTCTTGTCTAAACTTTAATCAAACTCCCTTTTTAATAACAAACCCACTCAACTTTAAGGAATTTAATTGGGAAAATAAGCAACTTAAAGATTTGAGAATTATTATAAAACCAGGTTGGAAAGAGTCTGCTGTAGCAAATTATAAATCTTTAACACAATTTCAGAAACAGTGGATAATTGGAATAAAATATTTTCACTATGCTAATAAAAATGGTATTTTTACCTAAAAGATATTTCTTCTGCAGTCAGTCGTGCTTCCATCCAAAAAAGAAAAAGAAAAAAAAAAGAGAATTAAATGTCATGTTAAGGTCCTGCAAAAAGGATAGCCTTTGGCATGCTAAAAGTTGGGAAGAAGGTGGAATTGGTGTTCCTAACACTGACTTGTATGCTAAGGCTGTTTATATTCGATATAGTGAGTCATTGGTTAAACTCTACATGTACATCAGATTGGAAAAGGATTCCTGAAAATATTTTAATATTAAAGATAACGGAAGTTGATATTGATTTCTGTGCAGATATAAATTTTATATTGGATTATAAAAGATTTTTTTTTTTCTAGAAATTTTGCATCTATTCCTTTTGATTTATATACATATATATATATATATATATATATATATATATATATATATATATATATATATATATATACACACAAGTATGATGAACAGTAATTATCTTGTGAAAGATTTATTGATGCTGATGTTCCCTATAGCTTGCACTAAGGGTTGTTTGGAATCTTTCAATTTTAATAAAATGCCATATCTTGGAAAGTGGCTTAAATTTTAGATTGTAATAAATTTAAATATTGATTATCTTTTGGCCAGATAAAATATATGGAATAGCAGTTGGTTAAGCATACAAATATTTTGTGAGTTTATCAATGATACAAATATTCTTTGATATGAATTCAAAGAACATTCCTGGAACATTATTTTTTTTTCTTTATAAGATTAAAAATCCTGTTTTTGGGTAATAATAAAAGACCTTAAGAGCATCTGATTTTTAGCTATCTGGGACTACTCAACTGAAATTAATAATGAAAATTTTTCCAAAAATCTAAGTAGTACCTTTTTGGAAATTTTTTACATGGAAATATTTGCTTAGAAGTTTCTTAACTTCACATAAATTAGCGTTAATTTATAAGAAAAAAATATAAAATGTTGGAGATGTGAAGAAGTTTTTAAATGCAAATTAGAACCCTGTGGTTTTAGAATGTAAAAGGGTTGCTCCATTTTCGTTGGAATTCAGAAATTTTATGGAGACATTGTGGTCAGGTAATTGTTCTATTACAAATTCTCTAAATTCTAATGTTCCAGTTCCAAACTACATACCACACAAGTACCTCTCCTTTGATCCCTTCTAGCAATTGCTAGAAAAGGTATCACAAATTTGATTTTATTGGTTTAGCAAAAATATGTAATTTGTAATTGCAAACTGACATCAAACATGACATTTTAGCCATGACACATGCTTATGCTTAAGGATTGATTTGGATAAATTTTAATGATTTAGTACAATTATTTTGTTATGGGCTTGTTGGTTATGTTATAAATGTTCTGTTACAAAATGCAGTAAGTTTTAAAAAGGGACCACGTAAGTTCATGACATCCCGTGTCTCTTCTCTGCTTTCTTTGGCATGTGTATCTAAGAAATTGTGCAGTAACTTCTGATATTTTGTCCCTATCTTGCCTTCCGTCCTTGGTGGTTGGGTTCGGAGCTGATCTTCAGCTCCAACTCTGCAACTTTCTAAAGCTTGACAGCTTCCTTTGGCTCGAGGTTAGACCCCATCCCAACATGCCTAGCGAAAGTTACCCAGATCTCGTTTGTCGCTTGAAGCTTCGGGATTGCTGACGACTGGTTCAGGCTGTTAGATTCTTTTTTTCATATCTTCTAAAATATTTGGTAGCTTAGTTTTTTCTGTAGGTTTGTTTGTCCTATCCCTCTAGCTATTGTCCGCTTAGTTGCGGTTTTATTTTGAGGCCATTGTTTCTTTATCTTTCAGGCCTACCCTTCCTCTTTATTATTTTATTTCCAATTTGATTACCATGGAAGTCGACAGGTCCAAAATACCCATTTTCAGTCGAGGCCCAGGGAGGAAATCTCCAAGATGCATAATACAGTACAGATACAAAAGATACAGAAGTATAAAAGATGCATTATATAGAACAGTTTACAAATACATACATTCAGTGTCACGCATAGTCAACAAATTTCATTGTGGTTGATCTTAAGGGTTATACAGATTTCTTTATGCAAACACACTTATGTAGTAGGTGTGGAAACACGTTGCATATACACCTTTAAAGTAAATGTGGAAACACTTTACATGCACTCATTTAAAGTAAGGTGCTATTTACAGTATTTACACAGTTGTGTGCTAAGTAGCTACAGGAGTTGTAGAAAGCTTAGATACTCTCATAGGAAAGTAGCTATGGGAGTTTTGAGACCTTAGGAACCTGGGAGAAAACCTTCTGGGGGCATATACTTAGATTTAGGTAGGGTGAAGGCAGGTACATTTCCATTTAGTGGACAGGTGTTTGAAAAGCTGGGTTTTGGTTTTTTGAATTTGGCATAGTTAGAGTGGAAGGGGGAGAATTCCATTTCTTGCCTAGTGATAGAAATGAGAAGTTGGCCAGAAGGGAGTTTGGGCTTGTGGATTGCAATTAAGTTTTGATGATCAGATCTTAGTGTTCTGTTGGGGTGTAAAGGGGAAGGATATTTGTTAGAGCTGAACATTTTGTAGGGTGAAATAAGTCTGTCTGCAGTGGTGAGTTGGAGGTAGTTTAGGTAGTTTGGGAGTTAGCCAATTCAGAGATTGTAGGATAAGGCAATGATAGATGGAATATTTGGATTTGGTGGCAAATTTTAGATTTTGTCGCAGTTTTCTAGTTTGGAGGTGATGGAGGACAGGTTGATTAGGAGAGGGGCTCCGTTTATTGAGGGGAAGAAAGTGGCCAGCGTATGCTTGGAGAGAAAGCGATTTTTTTTATTCCTGTATAGCATACCTAGTTTTTGGTGGGTTTTCTTAATATTTTGTTGAATATGGATGTCAAACTTGTGTATTCGTCGGTAGTAATGCCGAGTAGTTTAGCAGAAGGGAACCACCCATTCCTCTCGATTGTCCAGGAGCCTTTCAGATGACAATGTGGAGAGAATCCTCTAACTTGAGTCTATTCATCCCCCCCTTTCAGCCTGTTTTAGTTAATAGGGCTTTACCTTATTTCCCTTCTCTACTAAGGAGCTAGCCATTTAAGTTAGAGGCATCTCCTCTGTTGGAGGAGTTGTCGTTTGACTTAGACTCTCTCCTCCTTCCTTTTCTTTCCCTTTTCAAAACAAAAAGAAAAAAACTCTCTGTCTTGAGTGTTTTGAGTTTCCACTATCTTAATTATAGTATCTTGTTGATCGCTATTGTATTTTGTGGTAAATATGTCCAAGGAAGCTTCTAAAAGAATCCAAGCCTTCTGGATTCATGAAGTGATTCCTGCACCCAAAAGATGTCTCTAACCAATGGTCATACCAGCTGTGTATACTGTTTGGGAGCTGTTCACCTGCAGGACTCTTCTTCCCTTTGTCATGGTTTTAGTGCTGGAGTCCTGCAGGAGTGCAAGAACACGTTTATCTTGAGAGGATTATTGAAAGGGCCTTTTGAGGCATCAAAGGAAGGGAATCGGACAGGAAAATTTGACAAACCTTCCAAATTGGCATCCTCCTCTGCTCTGGCTTCGGAACTGTCGAAGGGCAAAGACAAACTGTCAAGTTCGTCCATTCCAATAGCTGTCCTGTCTGAGAAGGCTTTATCTCCTTTGGTTCCATCAGTATCTTCAGAACAGTCTCCTTTGGTTCCATCAGTATCTTCGGAACAGTCTAGGAGCTGTAAAAGATCCAAGTCTTCCTGCTTGGAACTGGTGTGTTCTCTGCCACAGTCCTTGCTTCTTCAGTCTTGGCGGGCAGTCACCGATCATCCACCCATTCCTCTATCATCCAGGAGCCTTTTGGATGACTATGTGGAGAGGAGTGGTGAAGAGGCTTCTCGGGACACCAGCCTTGGTAAATATTTTATTGAGCCCAGCACATATGGAAGTGGAGCAGACTGTCCAACCTACTTTGTCATCTATTCCTCCTTAGACGCACCTGAGTTTGGAGTCTGAGTGCATGGAGGTCATGGTGGTGGAACCGTTGGATCTGAAAACCCCGGATCTCTTGGGTCTGACATCAGTTCCAATCCCATTGATACTACCTTCGCTCGAGGGATCTGGGGGCTGACACTCCCTCATCTGCTCTGGGGGGGAGCAAGATTGGACCCTTGTCTGATCCTACTCCCACTCAAAGCTTCAGCGCAGGTGAGTTTGGCACCTGCATCGGCCTCTGAGCCATCACCTTCGGTTCTGAGATTGCCTGGCTCTTCAGAGCCGGAGACTCTTGTCAGGCCAGAATCGTGGTGCCTTCAAGGTGATGAGGAATGTGCTGTCCTCTCAGACCACTCCACCCTGTGCTCCAGTTGCTCCTCTCCCTTCCAGGCCAGTGTCCACCTCCGAACAACCCCTCCTCCTCAGGTGTAGGGAACCAATGCCCCAGCACATCCCTTTGGGTGACCCTCCCCCCAAAACCTCTCCAGAAAACCCTCTGAGGAGGTACCTCAGAAGAGGACTTGCAAGAGGAAGAATTTGGACTCCCCCTGAGTCCCTGACATTGGACACTGACTTAAGAGGACTAGGAAGGGTCCCCACTGTCCCCCTCTGAGGATGTCTCTTTTTTAGACATCCTGGAAATACTCAAGCAAGACATCCTGGAAATACTCTAGCAGAGGGGTGGCTTAAAATCCATTTCCTCTTCTGAAGACAAGTCCGTGTACCTGGATGCATTTGGTACCCAACCCTCCACTTCTTGGGGTGTCAGCCCTTTGACCGGCTGCTAGGTGTTGTAAGTTGAAAGGCATGGAGCTCTCTAGAATTGATAGAACCAGTACCGTGGAGGCCTATTAAGTTTATCACTGCACCAGATGACATACCTTTCCTGACTAAGGGTGTGCCAGTTGATGCTACGGTGGTTGTGACGGCCACAAAGAAGGAATTGGCAGAAACCTCTTCTGTCCATCCGCTGAGCAAGGAGTACCATATGATGCACAGATAATGGGAAGAATGTCTCTTCAGTGGTCTTTACCCTTGGGTCACTGAATTTTGTCCCATTTCATCAGTCTTCAGAGGGATCTCCTGAAAGAGCTAGGAGATATCCTACAGGATATTACAGCTGTGGGAGCTGCAGACAGTGCTACTTTTTAGCTTGTGGCCTTTTCTTCTGTAGTTAACTCTGCCATGTGGCTTATCTTCTATGCAGCCGATGGAGTGAGCAGGGCAGCACACAGGAGTCTCCTCACGGAGACTATCCTGGATGTGCCTTTGCCAGTTCCTCCTTTACCAGTGCCCCATTTCTCGACTCATCGTTATTCGGGCCCGAGGTAAGAGAGACCCTCACCAGGTGTGAGCAAGATGGCAAAGCACACTCTGCCTAGGGAGTACATTTCTCCGCACCTACTAGACCTTGACCTAAAGGTCAAAAAGGTAGGAAAATGTGGTTCCAGAAATCCCAGGGAGCTTTGCCTGATGTACGTGGTTACTTTTCCCCAGGGGCAGAGGGGAGAACAATAATGGGAGATGCTGCCCTCACAGCAAAGGGGGTCCGCAGAGTAAGGGTGGCAGATAAATTCTCTGGTAGGCCCTTCCAGCGTTTCTGAAAGGAAGCTAAAAATCACAAAAGCCACATGGTTACAGTCTGTAATATCCAGGGGATACAGTATTCCTTTCTCCATGCCATCTCTTCACAGAAAACAAAAATCCATCCCAGATGTTCCAGCCAAATCTAAGGAAACGAGTAATCCTTGAAGTTCCAAGGTTGCTAGAAAAAGAGTCATCCAAGAAGTCCCTGCAGACCAAATCAGATCCATAACTTACTCTATGTTCTTTTTAGTCCCAAAGAAAACAGGGGACTGGAGGCCCATTTTGGATCTCCGCAGACTCAACAAGTTTGTCAAGAAGACAAAGTTCTGGATGGTGACGCTGCAGTCCATATTCCTTTTTTGGAAAGGACAATTGCATGTGCTCCATTGATCTCCAGGATGTGTACTACCTTATCAAGATGGACAGGCGATCCAGGAGATATCTACACTTCTGGCTGGGAGCCAGTCACTACCAGTTCAGAGATCTGCCCTTTGGTCTCCCCACAGCCCCCAGGGTGTTTACCAAATGCATGGCAGTAGTTGCATCTCATCTGTGGTGGCTAGGATTCTGGGTGTTTCCATATATAGACGACTGGCTCCTTAACACCACCACCGACTGAAGCAAGGACACCACAATTCATCTCTGCTCACAGCTAGGCATCGCTATAAACTATGAAAGGTCTGGCTTGTTGCCCTGTCAGTGTATTAACTTTTATAGGGGCAGATTTAGATACAAAAGACATGGTAGCAAAATTGCATCAGAGGGTGACCCATTCGATATCGGATTTCAATCTTAATAGAGAGTAAAAAGATTCAGGCAAGATTTGTTCTAGAGTCCTGGGCTGTATGCCGGCAACAATAACACTCGTTCCCTTAGCCCGCTCTTCCACATGAGAATTAGTGGCTCCTATTTGCTCAATGGTCCATGCAAGATCTATCCATGTCTCATGTCTCATGAAATTCTCATCAGAGACTTGCAAGAAGGACCTAAAATGGTGACTTCAGTCTAATGTAGCTGACTATAGGCAGACCTCCCCCAACCAGTACCCACAGTGACCATGGACACTTCCCAGATAGGGCAGGGGGAGCATTATCTGTGACAGACTGTTCAAGGAACTTGGCAACAACACGAGTACCACTTACACATCAACGTCCTAGAGATGAGAGCAGAGTTCCTGACATTGCAAGCACTACAGGGCTCTCTGCCTACGGGGACGATCGCAATTCAAATCGACAATATGTCAGTAGTGTGGTACATCAACAAGCAAGGTGGAACCGGATCCTATCCCTTGTGTTGAGAGGATCTAAGAGTATGGCAGTGGGCAGTGTTTTCCTAATGCTTTGATTGCGACGTACATTCAGAGGAAATCTTATGATAGCAGACAAGCTAAGCAGGGTTATCCTTATGTCTCATCAGTGGTCCCTGAAGCAGAATATTGTGAGACATATTTTTCGCAAGTGGGGCCAGCATTTCTGCGACCTCTTTACCACCTCGATCAATACCAAATGCAGCAGCTATTTTACCTTGGTCCCCCCACTGGGACAGTCACCCAGGGATGCACTTGTTCACGATTGGCCCCCTGGACTACTTTATGCCCCCCCCCCATTCCCTCTAATTCCCAAGGTTCTTGGAAAGCACAGTTGTTGAGTTGCAAACCAATACACCTTACCCCTTGGCCTCATCAAATATGGTCCCCCTTTCTATGGCCCCATCCCAGGAGGAGCCTTGGATCCTGAACTCTGTTCCAGATCTTCTGGTGCATCAGTCGGGTACATGCCATCCTTCCATATAAACCCTCAAGCTGATAGCTTGGGTCCTCCACTTCCTGTCTTAGCCAGGCTTCCTGATATCTCCCCAGCAGTACAACATATTTTGATTTCCTCTCATAAATCCTCAACGAGGAAGCTCTATGCTAGCAAATGGAAGCAGTTCTCTTGTTTGACAGCCAAAAAATAGTATTGACCCTTTTACTGTACCTATTTCAAAGATCCTTTAATTTCTCACTGAAACCTTTAACCAAGGAGCAACAGCAGCTATCTGAGTTCAGCTATTTCCAACTTTCATGTGGGAGAAATGGGTTCCAATGTTATGTCCCACAAGGCTATGCAAAGCTTTCCAAAAAGGTACTATCCTTTTGAAACCCCCAATAAGAGAACCACTTCCTCCTTGGGATCTAAATTTAGTCCTAGCTGCCTTGATTAGTCTCCCTTTTGAACCAACTAAGATGTGTTCTCTGAAATTCTTTACTCATCTAGGAGGGTATCAGAATTACAAGCTCTGTCCAATCTTCCCCCTTACTTAATTTTCCACAAGGATAAGGTTTCTCTCGGAACCAGCCCCTCCTTCCTACCAAAGGTTTGCTCAGTCAATAGAACTACCTGTATTCTTCCCTAATCATGCAACAAAGCAGAATGTAAACTCCACCAACTAGATGTTCATAGACAGTTACATTTTTACTTGCACAGGACACAAATTCAGAAAATCTGACCAATTGTTTGTATCCTTTGCAGAAAGGAACTTGTCTCAAAAGTAACTTTATCAAAATGGCTTTCAGACACCATCACTTATTTCTAATTCACAGAACAAGCAGCTGCCAGGAAACATTCGGACACTCCACTAGGGCCTTTTCTACCTCTACTGCCTTTCAGGCCAGACTGACTTTAGGCTCAATTTGTGCAGCAGCTTACATGGGTTAATCCCCGTACCTTCATTACTCATTACAAAGTAGATGTGGCTTCCCGGAACATGGCATCCTTTGGTGCCATGATCTTGAAAAGTCTAGTCCACTGAGCCACCCAAGAAGGAGGTGCTGGGGATGCGGTCCCAACCAGCATGAAGGAAGGCGAGATAGGGACAAAAACATAAAGAAGTTATGTACTCGCCATAACATTCCATGTTTGTTGTCCTTGATCTCACCTTCCTTCTTGCATCCCACCCTCCTTTTCCCCGTCCTGGAAGATAGAGAGGAATTATCCATCATTTGGCAACATAGGCTGTGATTCCCTTCCTGCCTTATGAGTTGGATAGACTTGGAGTCCTCCTACTGCTATCTTGGTGGGATATATATATTACACACACATATAATAGTAATAATAATAGTAATAATAAATATAGAAATTTATTATGACAGATTTATAGCTTATGTAATTATCTGTCTATATTTGCACATTATAGTCTAGTGTTATGGGTTATCACAAACACAATCTGGGTAACTCTTGCTAGACATGTTGGTATAGTCTAGCCTCGAGCCAGTGGAAGCTCTTGAGCTTCAGAATGCGGCCGAATCGGAGCCGAAGACTGACTCCAAACCTAACCAGCAAGAAGGAAGGCGAGATCGAGGACAACAAACATGGAATGGTTATGGTGAGTACATAACTTTTTTCATCTCACTTCTGAAAGTTTTTGGTGTGACCTACAGCAGCAACTGCATTGTCCTTAGATTCATATTTATTACCTCTTTAACTCTGCCAGTTTGGCATAATTTGCCTTCATTGTTTTTGTTAAATCAAACAGCTTTTTGTGTTGGTTAGGCTAAGTATGTTTGTCGACTTTTCTGGTCTTGAATTATAAATATTGTGAACTTTTACATTAAATTTTCAGTAACTGTATTGATTTTAGGAGTGACCATTGAGTACGTCTTACCATTGCTCTGTTAGAAATCAGCATTTTCTTAAGTGCAACAATCTCGTGATTTAAAAATTAGAACTTTTAAGTGGGTGGTCCATGGACCATTTCCACCAGTCTTGTGCCCTAGGTCATTGTAAGTAATCCAGCATATTTGGAGGAGAGACAACTACTTGGAGAATCATCACAGATGGATAGAAAATTCCATTCTATTACATAGGAAAACTGGAAGTCAAGATCAACTTCCTGTTTCTGGAGCTGAGGTACATCATTTGCCACCTGAGTTGCCAAGCTGTCCTACTTCTGGTAAAAAAAAAAAGTTAGACTTCAGCCTGTGCCACCACCATTCTTTGCACGACCTTTGGAGAAATTGTTGCATTCTGAAGCCAGCTTGGCATTGGTGTACTCCTACTGCATCTGTAGATGTAAAGAATTGTAGTGTACGTATTCGGTTTTAAGTTGGTTGTCTTTTTCATAATCTTTAATATGAATAAAGACTATTTTTTTTTTTTTTATTTTACTTTAAGCTGTTGCAGTTAACAATTTGGTGATTGTGAAGCTGTGACTTCCCAAGACTTGTACCCCATGCATCAAAAGCCTGCTGCTAGCAGACAACTACATACAATACCCACCACACCTATATAGATGCCTCACTGTTAGTAGTAGTCTTGCTATGTCTAAAAGTGGGTACACGATGCTTGTGGCATTGATAGCACTGTACCCTTTGTTCAGCTAGTATTACCTAGTGGAAATTATTTCTTGCTCCTTGGTGAGTACTTTTTTTGCGTTTTCAAGCAAATGATATTTATATGCATGTTAATGATTGGAAAAATTTAAACTTGCCCATCGGTCTTGTACTGTCTTTCAGTGATAAAGGCTTGTCATGCTGATTTTATTTTCTGGATGCTTTGCAAATGCACTGGACATAAACTACTGAATATAATCTGTCTTGCATATCTATTGTATAAGGAACATTTTGCGGTAATGGCAAAGTTGGCAGTGTCTACTAACTTTTATCTATTTAAATTTTTAACAAAATTTGCCATTAAAAGTTTATTATATAATTGTGAAAAATAATGGTACTGAACCTTGAACTCTCATTATGGTGGTTGAGGAAATTACAGTGAATGTCTGTCTAGGTGGTAAATAGGTAATGGACTTCTATTACAAGTCATACCTAAATCTGTTAAATGTTCTTGTACTGAAGTCTGAAATGAAGGGTTGTTGTCTTTTTTTGCATGAAGGTGAACACCTGCAACCCATCTTATCAAAAGACCCTTTTCACAAGAACCAGTGTGTAAAGGAAGCTGCTGATCCACTGTCCGTAAGTACAGATGACCTCCACTCTAGGACCGACCTGCATTATGGGCTGGATGATTGTCAGAAGAATATGAATTGTTTGCCTAAGGAGCGTGATTTTCTGATTGAAGCACCAGTTTTACAAGAAACTTTCCATTCTCTGGGCAGTAATACACCTTCAGGGCAGACTAGGTAAGTTGCTAGAAATCCTAAAACTATGCATGCTTCTAGTGTGTGTTTTTTTTTTTTTTTTTTTTTTTTTTTAAATAAATAAATAAATAAATAAATAAAACTTGACTGTGGCTGCCTTTGTTTCCCATATTTTTTCTGACCATCACAATCTTTTGACAAATATCCATCTTGAAATTACTTTACAATAGTTAGTAGCTACAGTCTGTGGTACACTAACAGTGGTTTCATAGACTATTGTGGACCTATGAAATGGACTGCTGAAATAGGTGGTATAGTAGGGAGCTCACGGAGACATTTAAGATGTTATGAGATGGGTGGTAAAAGGTTAAGTGGAAGGTACATCAGGAAGGAGAGGTAAAACATTAAAAGCACTTTTTTATTTTTAAAGTTTTTCTGCAGTTGGGAAGACATTGTGGACATGTTTTTTGGAAGTTTTGTTTGTTTCACTGCTTTTTGGAAGTTTTGTTTGTTTCACTGCTTTTATAATTCTAGTTTGCCCAAGCAATGTGCAGGCTTGGCTACATGTAAAGAACATATTGATTCTGGTAACCAAATGGATTGTTCTGATTACATTTGCAACCACACTTAATCTGAATACATTTGCAACCATACTTAATCTGAATACTATACTTGGGGGGGGGGGGGTTGTCTGGTAGATGGCCCATAACCGCATAGTTTCCACTTTATATTTTGATAGTTTTGAATTCCATGAATTCCATGCCTGTTTACAGTATTATAGGAATAACTTTGTCATTGCCGGTTTTGGATTATTTTCTTTTTTGGTAATGGCAAGGTGTCCTGCCATATCACTGTTGCAGTATTCTTTACATAAGGGATCTCCTGCCATCTAGTACATCCAACCACTATTCCAAAGCCTTTAAATTTGATAGGTGCCGTACATCACATGTATGCTCCTCAGTGATGTACGGGTGGATATACTCAACTTCTTTGCCGCCAGTCTGAACACTTTTCTGCCGTGATGGTTCCTATGCTGTTTTCAGATAAGTGCCCCACTGGGGTTTCTTCTCTCCCTTTTTTTGTTGTATTCTATATGTGGTAATCATAGGAGTCAGTGTGGGAGGCACACTCCATAAAGACTGCAGTATCTTGCTTCGGTGCTTCCCATGACCATACACAGTACTCTATTTTAAGCATTTGTTTCAAAAGACCCTTCATAGTCACTTATCTTGTCCATATACCTTGAGAACCAGTGACATAAGCTGTTGGCCCTGGGTGCTTTGATGGGATCCTCCCATCACAAGGGTAGTCTGCCATGAAGGCTAGGCCTGATTGGTTGCTGTCCACCCTTACCTGGACTTCTCTCTAGAAGTTAAAGGCCCTCAAAACTACTTTGTGCTTGCCTCTGATTTCTCTGCCATGACCTTGTTGGAGGCTGGCATGGATCCTAATTCTTGTATATCCTCTTAGGCTTTTCTGACGTCCATTCCAGACATAGAGGTGGAAACTGTGCTGATTATTTCTGAGGGGCCTTGTGGGATTCCTCAGAATTTGGTAAGGGAAGAGTTTCCAAACATAGTTCAGGACCTTGACAAGCTTCAATAATCTAGTGTCTTGTCCTGCTCAAAGAGAAAAACAAACAAATGCATTACCCAAATTTATAAAGATCCCTTATGTGAATGGCAGGATTTTACTTCGTCTGTTCAATGCTTTAATGGCCTTGAAGCCTCTTCAAGGGATGTCTGTCCCTGCTCACCTCTAGTCGTCCACCCCTGTTAAGAGATCTAGGGAACTGGATTCCTCGGATGAGGACTTGGACTTGGGGGAAGAATCCCTAGCTTACTCCTTTCATATTCCTTCCCCAGACTAATGCTCTGTGGAAGAGGATTCTTTGGGCCCAGGCTTCACCCTTGGAAGAATTATCCTTTGGTGATACTGTTGATCTTAAGATGGAGTACTTTAACTCAATACATCCGACTGATGCCTCCAGGTGCATTTGCAGTTAACTCCCACTGATGTCTCTAGACGTCAAATATTGTTTATTCATATTTGCATCAATAATTCCAAAACCATGCCATGTACAAGGTTTTAAAGATTTCATCTTAAAGCTTCTACAGTGGCAAACTCAACTGCATTAATATTTGACCGACGGAACTCCTTAGCCTCATATGAAAGCTCTGTTAAATGAATAAAATGCTCTTTACAGTATGTGTGCAATGTGAGTGGTTACAGAGATATTGTAGGTGGGTTTACAAAATATTACAAATGTAATGGTTACTGTGTTTTACTGTGACTTTTATAAAATTCTGTTTTAGACCTAGAACCTAAAGGCTACTACCACTATAAAAATAGCTTGTGTTGTAGAGTTTGCCATTTATACTTTCATACTCCCTATGGTTTCAGACATATGAACATTTGTTTGAAATGTGAGGTACATAATTTGATTTTGTCAAATGGCTTAGGCTGTGCCCATTGGAAGTTACAGTGCAAACTTCCTGAGCTCCAGTGGAATTCATAAACTCAAATGCTATGGAACAACTCACTGGATATTCACAATGGAAAGGATCATCATGGACCTCATAAATAAAGATATTGGGACCACACACACTGGGGATCCTACCCAGTTTGGCTTTAAGGGCAGATCCTGCCTCTACCTGGTTGACTTCTATGAAAAAGTCACCAAAAGCATTGACACAAGGCATTTGACACAAAGGAAGGTGGTCTGTCACTAGATGGGTTGCAAACTGGCTCAAAGACAGAAACCACATGGTGGTTATGCTGGAGCCATGTCAGACTCAAAACCACAGTTACAGTGGCGCCATAATCGACTCAACAGCAGACACAAGCATCCTCCAAAAGGGCCTCATAGAAACAGACAACTGTGGCCAGAGCCATGGCCAAGTTGATAGCAATCTCTCATTTGACAACCACGGTGGCCAAAGTGGTTAAAAAATTTTTTATAGCCCACACCTCATGAAAGGGGGATTCATCTCTAGATTAGGGGTCATGCCTCATCAGGCCCATATTGGGATGTACCTTACCAAACACCTGCAGCAACTGAAAGACCCCGATGCCATATGCTGCCTGGTTAAAGAAACTCCAGCTCTACTCAGTGGCATACCGCCTGCTCAGAGGTGACTGTGCCTGACTGAAATAAATAGGACATGCTGGAGGGACAGATTCATAACTTCACTATGGAATAAAATCCCAGTCCAGGTTAGGCAGAGTCCTCACACTTCTGTGTCATTGTTAGACAGAGGCAGGTATACTAAAAAGGGCATAGCGGGCAGATAGCCTAGTATGAACCTATGAATGAGTGAAGGGGATTGCTCCCAGGTCTGACAGTCAAGAAAAAAATGAGCTTTTACAAGTCGTGTCTCTTAGGCCATCTGCTGTTCAGTTTTCCAGCCTTTTTAAACACCTTTCTGCTGTCTGTGTGGTTTATGATTTTCAATCCCTGGCTCATAAGAAACCAGACAGGTTTACAAGGCACCTGAAGATTGTAAATAAGTGCCCTTCTGCTGATCCTTCAGTAGTTTACCTTTGGCAAGCCTTCCAAGCTGTTGCCTTTAAAATTAAGTTCCTTCCCTCAGATAAGGATAGTTGAGTAATGGAGAGATTGGGTAAAAAAGTGTATACTGTTACACCTTGCTTTTTAGGGCTATTGCAAACTTGCATGACCAGGTATGATTTGATCATTCTTTTTCAGATTGTTTTAGTGGTCTTTGACCTTCCTGAGTCTGATGGGAAGGCTTCAGCTATTTATCTCCTTGGATCCACTTCCCAGGTTGCCCATGACTTTGTAAAAGGCAGCCATGATGCTGTTGCTTTTGGCTGTGTGATGAGATGCTATTCTTGGCTATGTTTATAGGCCTTGCCTGTTATTAAAGCAAAGCTTTTGGATGCACTTCTAGATAACAGAACTTCATGGGACTGCTGCTTGTGACCTGTCAAGTCCCTCCAGGATAAAGGGTAAGGCTTTGCAAGAACTCAACCATCTTTGTGTCTCCTATTTATAAATTCTAGAGGAATTACTCTTCTAAATCTGCATTTGTCTGCAGACTTGACCACCTCTCAAGGGTAAGAAGGGGGTATAGGCATATTCCCCTTACTAACTCCACTCAGACTTTTTCTCAGAAGCTGGCTTTTCTGGACAAGCCTGTTCCTATAACACTTGACCGCCTCTTCCCCTTGTTCAGGTTCTCTTGTCTCCCTGCCTGTCTGTATCTCTTCCAAACTCGTAAGACCCAGGAGTCTTGAGGTGATCTGATATCTATCTTTCATTAGGGGTATTTCGTAGTTTGGAATTCCCTTGCCATCAGCCCCCCCCTTGGGCATTTCACTGCCTTCTTGGAAACAGCTCTCCCTCCTTTTCTATATGTCTTGCAGTCTCTTTTGGATCAGAGCATCATTCAGCCTTTTTCACCATGTCAATTGAGGAATTGGGTTTTACCCCAGAACATATTTGGGTCTCCAGGTACCTTCCTTTTGATGAAGCATTCTGGATCCTTTTCTGCTCAACATGTTTCTTGAGGTACCTTCTTTCCAAATGCTGTCTCTTCAGACATATTCTTTTCCTTCCCCAGGCCGCCTTGTTTTTCCTGGACCTCAAGGATGCCTAGATCCACATACCTATTTGCCCCTCTATTCAGGAAATGTTTACATTTGTTTGTTTCTTCCTCCTCTTTTCAGTTCTGTGCCTTGCCCTTTACCCTTGGGGCAGTAGAAAGGCCATTCACAAAATGCCTTGCTGCTGTCCTCCCCTTTTGCAGACTTCTGGGGATACAGTTTTTTTCATGTCTTTATCTGCTCATACAGGCTTCCAGCAGTCTGTTGCAAGATCATCACTTTACCCCTTGTCCTTTGTAAAATCCTAGGTTTCACCATAAACCTCCAGCAGCCTGTTCTGATGCCTTCCCAGAGTAATATTTTCCCAGGGTCCCAGCTTTAGACTACTCCCATTTTTGGCTTCACTTCCTGCTCCAAAGCTTTTGTTTGACACCTTTATCCAGTCTCTCCTTCCTTTATCATATTAACGGCTAGGGAATTTCTCCAGGGTCTAGGTTTTATGACCTCCTATTCCTTGGCTTCCTATCACCAGGCTCCGTATGAGGAAGCTACAATGGTACACTGATCTTAACTATTTTAATGCCAGAGTTAGCATTGATCATCACAGCTGGCCATCCTGTCTGGGGCAGTGTGGAACAGGAAAGTTAAATGAAAACGAACAGAGTTGCCTTAAACTTTTTTCCCAATATGATCATTGCATAACCAGCACCTTCTGTGTCAGGCAGCAGCATATAAAGATCAAAACGTTGGCTCCAACTTGACCTTGTCTTCACCAGATGCAGCAGTTTTGGTAGTGTCAGGGTAACATGCAGTTATCACAGTACAGACCTGTGATATTGACCACTTACTCATGTGTAGTAAGGTGAACATGGAGATGAGCAGCTACTTTTGCTCTAAAATGGCAGGCCATGCATTGAAATAGGAAAGACTCATGCCCCTTAAGTATGCAGGTTTGCTTAAGCACTTGAGGCCTTGTCCTGCCAAGATGGCACTGATGCCAGAAAGAGATATGGGAAAAACTATGGGATGCTATCTCTAACATGGCAGTAACTGTCTTTGGGGAAAAAGACAGTTGTGTGCCAATTGGTTTAAAGCCCACACTGAAGTGCTGATGCCCCAAGTGCTGACACTCCTGATTGAGAAGAGACCGGCATTGGCTTCATACAGGTCCTTGCTCAATGCGAAGAACTTGCAGGCACTCCAGTGTGCTGTGAGTCAAGTGCAGCAGGTAGCTCTGGTGTGTGTAGATTGGTGCCATATGTGCTTCAAGATTAAACAGGCAGTGGACATGGGCAACATGCAAGGAATTGATGATGGGATCCAGCAAGCCATTGGTCCATCACAAGGAAAGATCACCCCACTTAAGTCTGCCACAGGTGAGGTCATGAAAGATAGAACCAAGTAGATGGAATGCTGGGTGGAACAATACTGGCAGCTGTATGCCAGAGAGCTGTGAATGTCATTAAGCCTTTATTAAATACTGCTGAACTCTATGCTGAGCCCATCTTGAAGGAATTCAGTGATGCTCTAAATGTACTCTTCTGGAAAAGCAACTGGGAAAGATGGTATTCCTTCAGAAGACCTTAAATGTGCCAACAGTACCCTAATCTCAGCTGCATGCAATACTTTGCCAATGCTGGAGAAAAGATAATGCATCTCAAGATATGAGAAGTGTTGCATCTAGTTCTGCATAAAATAAAGCAAGACACTGGCAAAATTTTGCTGGCAACTTCCTTTTTGCCCAGACAACATTGCCCCCGGTGAAGTGGTAAAGGGGGAACCAGTCACCCCAAGTTAACCTCTCTGGGTGGATCTTCTCACACAGGACGAGATCTCGTATCCACACTTGCCTGGCACCATGGGTGGTAAGTTTCTGATTCCTTTTAGGCATCTCTTTTCGGAGTATGTGCTCCTAGTTCTGCAGCAGGTCAGGAAACCCACTTCCATTTGGACGTGTATGATTTTTCTGGGAGAGATTTTCTTACTGTGTACTTGGAAGACTGTTCTTTTGGCTCTCATTTCAGCTAAGTGTTTAGAACTTCACTCTCATGGCCATTCCTTTTGTTTTAGCAGAGACAGGGTGCCTCTTCAGACTAATCGTTTTATGCCCAAGGTGGTTAATGAGTTGTCCCTGAATCAGGTTTCCTTCCTTCCTCACAGTCTGCCATTGAAGATTCTTCATGCCTTGGTTCCATGGAACTACATAAACGGCTTGGGTGATATTATGATAAAATGAGGACAGTTCACAAGTCTGAGCAGTGTTTCTTTTTTTTAAGCCAGGACTTTGGGTTTGGTCGTTTCCAAGCAAACCATTTCATCCTGGATTTTCAAGGCCATTTTTTGTTATTCCTTTTATGGCAACTGTCTTTCTCAGCAAAACCCATTCTACTAGGGTGGTTGCCTCCTGTGGTGCCTTTTTCAAGGGTTAGGTACCATTTCCATCCTTGATGCTGTTACTTAGTCCTGTTAATACTTTTCACTAAATTGTATGTGATTTCCAGAGCCAGGGATGGTTTTGCCAGGGTTATTTTGCATGGGTTTGTTGAAGGCTCTTCTGTGCCTTCCTCCAACTAGCTTTTTTCTTGTACTCTTCCTTATGAAAAGAGCACTGCAGCAGTGATATGGAAGGACATAGTACAGTTGTGTAAAGTCTTACTATAACAGTAGATGTCCTTTTCACTGTTGCACTATTCTTTCTGTACCCCCCTCTTTCTTAGCTGTTGTCCCTGCTTTTTTGCCCTCCTGATCACTGAGACCTTTCATCCTCTGGATGTGCATGTTCTCCTCTCATCTTTGAGGATATTGTTGCCCTCCTGGGGCATTTCAGTTCTGAGTGTTTGCGTCTGTATGTAACCTTTATGCCCTACACCTTACATGGGGAGCATATATCTGATGTACAGCATCTTTAAGTACTAAGGGCTGTGGTGTACTGGCAGGACGTTGGGCTATCCTTGGCAGGAGATTCATTTGGTAAAGAATACTGCACCAGTGAAGAGAACAACATCTGTTATAGTAATGTTCACACAGCTGTATCCCCAACAAAGGTATTTAGATAACAGAATGCACTTTAGTTGACTTTCAATAATGTTGATGGTATGCCACTTAATGTTTTTGTACATTTTATGCCATTGGTACTAAGAGAACGTTAATTAAATTTAGGCTCCTACTAATGAAGACAGATTCTATAAGGCTAGAACTAAGTAGGCAGAAAACAGCGTAACTTTATACTTTGCTGTCAGCAACCCCGGCTAGATACTTGTTACACTTACAATACCAGTGCATTCAGTGCTCCCTCATTTTGAGCAGTAACTTGGTATATTTGTGTGTCAGTGATTTATTTGCTTGGTGGGGTGAGCATTGCACAGATTGTTTTGAAATTTGAGTGTTTGTAGTAATTTGAGTGATTTCATAATCTGATGGTTGTCTAACAGAACTGCCTAATGACCTGGGCATTGATTTAGAAATTGTGGTAAAAGTGGTGTGGAATTGTGGTGGCTTTACTAGATAAAGTGGCTTATTTTTTCTGTATTACAGTAGCATGATTCTTCTGCATCTTACTTTTACACTGGCAAATCTATTGATGGTACACAAGATGCAGCCTTTAATGCATGTCTGTGTGTGTGCGTTTGCGCCTGTCTGTGCCGGTCACTGCCTGTCTGTGTGCCTGCGCCTCTCTGGCTGTCTGTGTGTGGATGGTGAGGCATGTCTGAAAGTGCTGTATACACAGTGGAGGGAAAATGCTTGAACTGTACTTTCACTGAAACTGTGCAGTTTGAAAAATTTACAGTAAATTTGTGTTTTTTTTTTTTTTTTTTTTTTTTTTTTAATTATAGCTAGCAAGCCCACCTACTAAGTTAAATTATACCAACTCCACAAATAAGATAGGGGGGGAGGTGGGAATTTCTCAAACTGAATCCTTGTTGGTACATAGTTGCATATGGTACAGGCATTGATTTTTAACATGCAAAACAGCACAGACTAATATTAAAATACCAAAACACTACCAGCAGCAGGAGCAGTTAAACTCCAGAATTTCACCCAAGTAAACAAGTGCACCTTAAAGCAAATTTAAGTTTAGCACCTTTTTCTTTTATTACCATGTACATTTGAACAGTTGTACAAGGTTCTGTCTTTGTGTATGGTTTAATGTACATGTGTGAAGCACGTGTGCACATGCTTGCAGTTTGTGTACATACACGAGTGTGCTTGTTGACTTCACACGAGATGCCTTGTATATGGGAGGGGAGGGCATGTGTCCTCTAGGAGCAGGGAAGGGCACCTTAAGAGAGACTCCTTAAGTAGATGGAAGAATAGACTCTAGATGACTGAGATGTAGGGGCATGTTTTGGTCTAATGGTCAGCGGTGACGAATGATTTATGACCAGTTCCTTCTGGTATGTAGAACAGATATGATTTCATGCTGCAAGTGCAGTACTGGACCTTGGGGATGGTCCGTACAGATCAAGGACACTTGTAGTATAGCCATTGGCTCAGTTGCACTACTCCACTGAAGTATGCAGAGCCTGTCTTGAGTATTTTGATTTGTTTGTTCTGGCACTTAAATCATCCATACTTTCTAAATAGTTCACACGGAAAGCTTATTTGATTCTACTTATTTGATTCTATTTTGCCTGTTAGGGAAAATTAAGTGGCAGATTGTTTTGAATATGTATCTACAGTGGATACAAAAAGTTTACACACCCCTGTTAAAATGCCAAGTTTTTGTGATGTAAAAAAAGAGACCACAATAAATAATTTCAAAACGTTTCCCACCTTTAATGTGACCTATAACCTGTACAATTCAATTGAAAAACAAATCTGTTATTGGGGGGGGGATATAAAAAATAAAAAACGTACAATACTCTGAATAAGTGTGCACACCCTTAATCTAATACATTGTTGAAGCACCTTTGGATTTAATTCAGCTTTCAGTTGTCTTAGGTACACACCTGCCATCAATTAGAGAGTCTGATTTGACCCCAAATAAAGTTCAGCTGTGTAAATATCTTGTGTAGTATGTAATTGTTCTGGAGCTTTTCTCCTCTGGTCTCCTCTGAAAAATGACAGCACTGTCCAGTCGGACTTTCCTGGTAAACAAATGTAAAATAAATTAAATAGTTTTCGTGACATTTACTCAGTTGCCTGCTACAGCAAAAGCCATGGTTCAGAGGGCTTGCAAAGCATCAAACCCTTGTTGAAAGTTATCAGTCATGGGGAAGGGTCCAAAAAACATTTTCCACAGCACTGGATATACCATGGAACACAGTGAAGATTGTCATCAAAAAGTGGAGAAATTATGGACAATAGTGATGTTGCAAAGAACTGGACGTCCCTCCAAAATTGATGACCAGACAAACAGGTCAGGGAGGCTGCCAAGAGACCTACAGCAACACTGAAGGAGCTGCAGGAATTTCTTTTTTATTTTTCAATAATAAATCTTTATTGTTTTACCAATTGTTCATACAATATTAAACAAAAAAACAAACAAAGCTTCTAACAACCATACCACAATATATGTACACTATTTACATGAATGCTTCCATCAGTTAAACAAAATCAATAGAGAAGAGAAAGGAACATCTGACAAAGAGAATCAAAAGATCTAATATTATAGGAGCTGCAGGAATTTCTGGCAAGTACTGGTTGTGTCTCGCATATTCTCCATATGTCTGGACTATGGGGTAGGGTTGCAAGAAGGAAGCTTTTTTTTTTTTTCCTTTGGAAAAAAAAAAAAACAAAGAAAAAAAACGTCAAGGCCCAGCTAAAATTTGCAAAATAATACATCCAAGTTTACCCGAGAGCATGTGGGAAAATGTGTTATGGTCTGATGAGATCAAGGCTGAACTTTTTGGCCACGATTCCAAAAGTTACGTTTGGTGCAAAAACAACACTTTGCATCACCAAAAGAACATCCCCACGGTGAAGCATGGTGGTAACAGTATCATGCTATGGGGTTGCTTTTTTTCAGCTGGAACTGGGGCTTTAGTTAAGGTGGAGGGAATTATGAACAGTTCCAGATACCAGTCACTTTTGGCCCAAAACCTTCAGGCATCTGCTAGAAAGCTGAAGATGAGGAATTTCCCCTTAACACGACAGTGGACCCCAAGAACATCCAAATCAACAAAAGAATGGCTTCACCACAAGAAAGTTTTGGAATGGCCCAGCCAGAGCCCAGACCTAAATCTAGTAGAAAATCTGTGGGGTGACATGAAGAGGGCCACGCACAAGGGGATGCCCTTGCAATCTGACAGATCTGGAAGGAAGAACGGGGAAATATTGCCAAGCCAAGATGTGCCATGCTGAGACTCCTACCCAAGAAGACTGAATGCTTAAATCAAAAGGTGCTTCAACAAAGTATTAGTTTAAGGGTGTTGCACACTTATGCAGCCAGCGTATTTTACGTTTATTTTTTATATTTTTTCCCCTAACTGATTTTTGTTTTTTAATTGAATTGTACAGGTTATACGTCACATTAAAGGTGGGAAAAGTTTTGAAATGATTTATTGTGGTCTTGTATATCACAAAAACCTGGCATTTTAACAGGGGTGTGTGAACTTTTTATATCCACTGTGTATGAAGTGCACATTGTAGTCTGTGGTAGTCTTTTAACACTGAATGCAAAAGGTCAAGTTGTCCTTTTAAATCATTAAGGAACTGGTTGAACACAGCTGTGCACCAAGTAGCAGAGAAGCCCTTGCACTGGCATTAGTTTATAGATAGCCGCTATGTAGTGGGAATGGGTTGTGCTCTAGTAATACCCTGCAAGTCACTCACTTGTGATGGACCTTCCAGTCCAGAGCTCTGATAATTTTCTTAATTGATTTTATTTTTCTGAGTCAGCAACATTGCATTTGCTCAGTGGCATGTGTTAAACTGTGAAAAACTCCTACACCAAGGCCGTGATGTGTATGTGTATACATGGGTAAAAGTCAAACCTAGCCCTTTTCAAAAAAAGCAAAAATGGGGAAACTAATGCCAAAATTTTAATGAAAATCCGCAAGGGAGAGACTTTCTCAGAACTGATTATAGCATGTGTTTTACAAGCAATGTTTTTCGACAATGTAATCGCATGACATTACTAAACATTTAAAAAAATTCATTTAAGTCAACATGTTTAGCCAGTATAATAAAATAAATTAATCAAAGCTGACTACCTATGTAAAATGTAAATCTTGTGTTCACTCTTTAATTCCTGAATATGCCACAACATTAAGGCATTGTTGCCACAGTTGGTCATTCTTATTTCATGACCATCATGCTCATGTAATATCTTATCAATAATAAATTGCCACTTGACACCTGTAGAATGTTTGTAAAATGCACTTCTAATATTTTTAGTCCTTGTGCCATTAATGTGCTCTTACATCTTTCATCTTAGCTGGCTGTCAGTCTTGTCAACCTAGAATGAGTCGCTAGCATACAAGTGGCAACATAGGTTCGTAGGTTCATAGGTTCATACTAGGCTATCTGCCCTAGGGCATTTATAAGCCTAGCCAGAGTGTGTTTGGCTTTCGCCACCCATTTTAAATGAATTTTGCTATGCCTTTTTTGAGGTTAGTATACTGTGCCTCTGTCTAACAGTGACACAGAAGTGATAGCCGGGGTAAACCTACAATCTCCCATCCACTCATAAAGATTCCTCTTGAAGAGAGTCAATGTGGGACTCTGGAATAAAATCCCAGTCCAGGTTAGGGAGAGTGAAGGGAGCCTCTGGGTTATGAATCTGTCCCTCCAGCATGTCCTATTTATTTCAGTGCTGAGGTTCAAGTCTCTTGAGCGCGTAGCTCATTGGGATTTGGATTTTCTGAGGTGCAGCATGTCCATTAATTCCGTGTTGGACATGGCTTTATACGTCCGGCACAGATCGCCTCTGAGCAGGCGGTATGCCACTGAGTAGAGCTGGAGTTTCTTTAACCGGGCAGCATATGGCATCTGTTTGAGCCCTTTGATCCTCTTGGTGAGGCACTTTTGGGGTCTTTCCAGGTTCTGCAGGTGTCTGGTAAGGTACATCCCAAAAGGGGCATTGTTCTCAATTATGGGCCTGATGAGGGAGAACAAAGAGGCACGATGACCTCCCCTGATCTAGATGTGAATCCCTTCATGATTAGGTGGGCTATATAAAATGTTTTTCTAACCACTTTGGCCACGTGGTTGTCAAATGAAAGATTGCTATCAACTTGGGTCCCCAGGTCCCTAATGACGACTTCTGTACTTAATGGATTACCACCTATGTGGTAATTTGTGGGCACTTTGTTTTTGCCAAAGGGGATGACTATACACTTCTTGGTGTTTAGCTTGAGGCCATGGCCCTGGCACCAGTTGTCTGTTTCTATGAGGCCCTTTTGGAGGATGCTTGTGTCGGCTGGATAGTTGATTATGGCGCCCAGTTTGCAGTCATCTGCGAACTTGGTCAGCCACAGTCCTTCCATGTTGGCCTGTACCGCCGAGAAATATATACCGAACAAGAGAGGTCCTAGGACTGAGCCTTGTTGGGACGCCACTTGTAACTGGTTTGGAGTCTGACATGGCTCCAGCAATTCTAACCATGTGGGTTCTGTCCTTGAACCAGTTTGCAACCCATCTAGTGACAGAGGGGTTTATATTTAAGCTGGTGAGCTTATCTATAATGCCCGTATAATGCCCGAGTGGGGTATTGTATCGAAGGCTTTTGCGAGGTCCAGGTAGGCTGTGTGGACCACCTTCCCCTCATCAATGGCCTTGGAGACTGTTTCAAAGAAATCGACCAGGTTTAAGAGGCAGGATCTGCCCTTAAAGCCAAACTGGGTAGGATCCAGTGTCTGTAGGTCCCCAATATTTTTATTTGAGGTCCATGATGATCCTTTCCATAGCTTTGCAGCCCAAGCTAGTCAGGCTTATGGGGCGATAGTTTCCAGGATCTGTTGAGGCACCACCTTTGTGGAGAGGGACCACTGTTGCTGTACGCCACTCTTTGGGTACATATCCTGTAGTAAGGCTAAGATTGAACAGTAGTTTTATGTTTGAGTTTAGCTCTTGGAGTTCATGTAGGACGCAGTCCGGGACACCATCTGGTCCCATTGATGCTGTGTTTTTTGCTTTGGAGAGGGCGGCTCTTACCTGAGCATCTGAGATGTCAGGGGGGCAGCACTCTGTTGGGATAGATATCTGCCCTTTTGGTGGGGGGGGGGGTAGAAGTTTGCACTGAACCTGTCAGCTAGGATGTTGGCAATGTCACAGTGTAGTGGTGTAGTATTAGTCACAGTGAACTGAAAAAGGGATACCACACTCTTGTCCAGGGATGACTGCCTGGTTTCAAAAATAAACTTACATGGAGAACAGCATCCACATTTGTACAGTCATCCTGTTTTCACCTTGATAGTGTTGTCGTCATGATTCTTGACATTCATATCCTTTCTGAACACAAGTTTGACCTTTAACCTGTCATCTATTTTATTCTAATAGATCAAATCTTTCATGAATCAGTTTGTTGCCATAAGCCTTTTTGTTTTGCATTCAGATTGAACTATGTATTATAAAAAAATTGAAATTTTGTTCCTGTATTACTAATTCTTGTTGACTGAGTTACCAAGATCTTGTTGATGTTCTCTGTTAAAGAACATCTGTTTTAAGGAAGTGCAGTTCACTCCATCTTCTCCCTGAAAGACAAGTCACAACAGACTACTCTTTTGTCCCCTCTTAATGCTATTTTTCTGTTTACACTGGTGATAACTACAGAAATATATAACAATTTGAAAAATGTGGCTTTATATATTTATATATTTATATAGATGAATAGAGCTATAGATATATTTAGATATATAGATATATACATGGATTAGGTATATAGGTGTATAGACAGATGTGCATAAGATATTATATATAGTAGATAGAAACCTGTTAAATAGCCTGTCCTTAAAATTGTAACCTTTAAATTTAATGCGCTGCATTGTCTGAGCACCTTTATGTAAACCTCAAAAAATAGTTGTACCACCTGTGTCTCCTCAGTCCCATTCCAAATGAGAAATTATCTTGGTATTTTTATTTTATTTGACATTTGTTAACCAGGTTGGTCCAACTGAGTCAAAAGGCCATTTTCAGTGGAGACCCAAGAAGAGAAGCTCCAGGGTATTTGTATACATAAATTCATAGTGAAGTAGAATGTTATATTCAAATTATACATAGCTTGAAATATTACAACAAGGTGAAGGCTGCCAGCCTAGCCACATAGAATTTTGAAGATAATTAATTCTGTCATCTGTAAATAATTCTGTCATCTGTAAATATTAATGTAAGCCACAGGCTTGTTGTCTTAAATGGAAAACAAATTGTTACAAAACTGGAACAGTGCACTCTGCTGACCCAAGTAAAGCATGTTTTGACCCTTTGATTTGAAGTCGGCTCTGGCCTGTCTAGGTGAAGGCATGCTTTCTTTTGTTTTAACCAAGACTTAAATTGCTAGATTTAAACATGCAATTAACCATGCAAATGTATTTTTATTGCTTTGCTTCCTGACCAGCTGCAAGAGAACAAAAGGAGATGTTAAGAATGTATGTAGTTTGTTGGCCTGGGAGCCCAGGGAAGTGTGAAGAATGATGTAATGGGAACCAGGAATGTGATTTTAAAAACTGAGAATTAGAGGGCATTAAGCATTTTTCTTGACCATCCAACTCATCAGCAGTCTGCCTGTGTTCTGTATGTAAGTTTATCTTAGACTTGTGTTTTCTCTTGGAACTCGCTAGAAACATTAGACTACGTTTTTCTGTGATGTCAGAACTGTACTACTGAATTATTTTAAGTATTTCTCTTTGATCTCTTAACTCTGGACTAGCACTGTTTAGTAAGAAGTATTGTCTTGTGTTTTTATTTATTAAATATTTTAAAACCTTTCAACTGTGGCTGTTTTATGTAGAGAAGTTAAGCTCGAAGAGTACATTGCATGTATACAGGGATCATGTACCAAGTCGCTCTTGATAAGCTTTGACTGTTTTTAGTTATACTGTCAATTGGATAATATTGCACAGTAATAATTGGACACCCTTTTAAGGGCCTTTGAGTAGCTGATAAATATTAGCTGGGTGGTGGCAGTGATTTCTACCATATAGTCTGGGTAAAAGGGCACAGCTGAAGAACCGGTTCCTTCCCCAGGAGTGTGTGTGGTTGTATGAACTCTTCTCAGTGTGTGTCTGTCCGCTACTTGGGCAGGGATATGAAGCACTGGTTGGACAGAGGTGCTTGCCCAATTGGCTGAGATCTGGACCCTATAGCTTTGCCAGTGGGGAGTCTTATTGGGGACCTGAAGAGCAAGGGAGCAATCCAGCCCCGGACTGACTGTGATATGTGTGCTCTTATGGAAAATTACACTTCACTGTGTATTTATCCTTTCCTCCTATATGAGATGCCCCTCACTGTTAGTGGTGAGGATTGAGGCTCCTTGATTGCTGGGCCAGGGCACGGGTGTCACATATTGTTTGGTAGTGGTGGGATATCCACACCACATTTTAATTGGTTGACAGATACTAATTGGCTTGTAGTGGTGTGGGTAGAGTGAATTCCCGTAGCTTGGGTACAGTGAGCTTTGAAGGTGTTTTGTACTCTAAATCAGCCATGCATTGAATACTCTGAGTTCAGATCACAGTTGTTTTATTTCTTTTGTTAGCTTAGTCAGTGTGAGCAGGCGTCATGCCAGCAGAGGAGTATGGAAAGCTGGCTGAGATGTGCCAGGCTAGGGGACTGGTGCATGGAAACCTGACTAAGGCAGACCTGATTGCAGCCTTGGTTACAGCTGCATCGGAAAACTGCAACCAGGAGGACAATCAGACTTAAAATACATCTGGAACTAGACGTGAGTTGGAGGCCAGGCATGTGGAAATAGAAGCAACTGAGCGACTGAGGCATCTAGAGAGTGAGGACAGTGAGACTGCGATGTTTGCAGGCTGAGGAGAATGAGAAACTGCTACACCTGGAAGAGGAGGAAGAGGAGAGGCAGCATGAGGAGGAGATGCTGACTCTTCACCAGAGTCATGGAGGTAATGGGGAAGGGAGTAACTGGACCCCCAGAGGCACAACAGGTCAGTAAATTTCTTCCACATAGAGGGGGATAATTTTGCTAGTTTCATTCATATGTTTGAGAGGATATGCAAACAATATAGTGTTGACCAAAGGCTCTGGGTACAGTTCCTGACCCCCTTACTCCATGGTAAAGCTGTAACTGTTTTTGTCAAAAATGTCTGACGTTGCATGTTTTGATTATACTGCTGTTTAAAAAGCATTTGTTAGAATTGTTTAAGCTAACACCTGAAATGTATAGGAAAAAGTGTCGTGAGCATAGATGCAAGGCAGATGAAAGTATGTGTGAATATGTTGTTGACCTGGGCACTTATTTCCATAGGTGGGTGAGTGGATGTCAGATCACCACTTTTGAAGGGCTGGCAGACCTTTTGGTGAAGGAACAAGCCCTTAGCACTTTTCTGAGGACATGAGGATCTGGTTAGCTGATGAAAATGTGCTACTTCAGATGAGTTGGGGAAGAAGGGAGACCTATACAGTGGCAAGCAGGGCAGCCCTGCACAGGAAAGGGACCCCCAGTACTGCTCAATGGTCTAAAGGATCCCAGGGTGGGCAGCACAGACTGCCCCAATAGAATGCCAGTAGCAGGGGAAGCCACTAGTCCAGGTACATGTCTAGGAGGTAGGGTTAAATGTTTTGAATGCAACCAGTGGGACCATGTGGCATACAGGTGTCCACGGAGGCAAGGTGGGGAACAAAAGGTGAGAGGGCCAGTAAGTGGGAAAGACAAAATGCCAATAGTAGGTGGTCTTGAGACAACAGGGGTACCAAATTGCAGTTAAAAGCATTCTGTATCTTTACAAATCTTTATCTGTTTAAAAACTTTCATTTGTGGCTTTCTCTAGTGCTTACTGTTTGTAGGCTATTGTTTTTGTCCCCACCCCCCATCCCAGTTGGTGTCTTGCTTTTATACTTGGTGGCTTTGCAGTTGCCCGCCCCTACTGTAAATCTGATCTGTGACACTCCTCCCAGTCTAGTGTCATTAGCTCATTCTACCTAATACAGAGAGAACATTGGATAAGGCCTTCTGTTTCTCCTTTTTCCCTTTAAAAAAAAACATTTTTTTTGCCTGAATCTCCTTGTGTTCTGACTGTGCTTCTCAAACATTTTGGAAATATAGAGTATATTTCAGAGCATAATAAATTGTAATTGCCTTAATATTGCTACAACTCAAGTGCTCTAGGCTGCACTGCATCTGATGTGTTTGTGTGTTTTAGCTGCTTTTCTGTATATATAGACTTTTTGTTTCTTTAACTAAGCTCTGCAAAGTTGTTTTATTGCATTCCTGCCTGTATTTCTGAGTTTTTTGCACTTTTGTTTTTGCTTAGTTTAACTGGTAGGCTACACACTCGTGCACTAGCCGCCAAATTAAAGCATTTACTGTGTTTCTGTACCTAATGTCTGCTACTTTGTAAAAAAAAAAAAAAAAAAATCCTTGTTTCCCGCCTTTACTGAACTAGAATAGTCTAGTCTTCAGGTGTTGCTGATCTCTAGGCTGTGTCATAGTTCCTGTGTTGCCCATATCCTTATTTGGATAGGGGGAAGCTTCTTTGTTCACCAGTGAGAGTGGGGAGCTCTGAGCAAGCCTATCTGTCACTTGAGGAGTGGTTCCAGCCCAGTGACTTGTAGCTTATTAGCCGTTTTGGGCCATTTCGTATCTCTTTCTAACCCCCTGCTTTAAAGACAGCTTTAGCACGCTTTTGCGCTTGTAATTTTGCATTTACCTGTTGAAGCTACACACTCAAGTGCGCTAGCCTGTGTTACATATTCATTGCATTTTCCTGCTGTTTGTTGCAAAAAAGAAAAAAATGATCCTAGTTTCCCATCTTTCCTGACCTAGAGTAGTCCAAATACAGGCTTTGCTGCATTCTGGACTTTTGGAAAGTTCCTGTGCTGCCCATTTCCTTTCTTGGATAAAGGGAGGCTTCTTTGTTCATCAGTGGCAGTGGGGAGCTTAGAGCAGTCTATCTATCCCTGGAGGAGTGTTCCCACCACAAGAATCTGATAGTCTATTGGCAGTTTTGGGCCAATTTCTAGCTCTTTCAAGTCCCCCTGTATAAAACCCGCTTTGACGCGGCTTTGCGCGATTTTGCGCATAGCGCAGCTCCGCGTAATTGGCTTTAAAACCATTCTCGGCTCCACAAAGTCTGCTCTTCACTTTTTCCCCTTAGAACTGATCTAGTTCTCATAATAAATGCCCTATTCCTACTATAAAGCCTGGCACTTGCTCACTAAAGCAATTGTATGTCAGCACTAAAAATTAAAAGCACTACATCCTCACAAACTCCCCTTGAGTACCTTGTTCCCCATTGGCCCTTTTTTCAATTATAAAGGAATTCCCAATACTATTCTAGCATGTCCAAAGGTCGGTTGTCAATCTCCTCTCCGGTCCAGCTGGTGAATCTGGGAATCTTGAGGCAATGTTACAGCTGCCTCATGTACACAGACATCCCTCTCCTCCTCCCAACAAATTCCAACACATGTGAGAGATGCAACCATATAGCCAAACTGGAGGCTAAGCTCTCTCAACTCGGTACTGGTGTAACCAGTCAGGAGGAGAAGGAAACCGCACTCACTACAGTCCCAGTCTCACATAGACCTACCACGACAGCAAACCAAACACATAAACACACAAAAACATACTCAGAGGCTCTAAATAAAAATATGCCTAAGCAGCAGAGACCTCCAAAGCAGACACCCAAGCAACCGCTACCCCAAAACACAACACATGCAACACGTAGCTCACAAAGCCAGTGTACCGAACAGTCACAACCCTTAAGGCTAAACAAGACACCTGATGCACTTGTAATAGGTGACTCTATCGTCAGGCACACTGACATCCCACTCACCAGGCACACTGACATCCCACTCACCAGGCTGAACAAGGTGAAGGTCACGGTGAGCTGCCTGTCGGGCACTAGGATCCGCCACATAAAACAAGCACTCTGGTCACTCCAAGGCAAGTACAAATATGACTCCGTCATTGTCCATGCTGGTGTGAATGACCTGAGGCATACCTCCCTGGACTATATGAAAAGAGACATAGAGGAGCTCTCTGAGCATGTAGCCCAGGCCGGTATGACCCTGACCTTGAGTAGCATCTTACCCTTACCAAGAATGATGCCACAATATGAAGACAAGATGATCAATTTCAGCAATTGACTTAAGTATTGGTGTTATTCAAAGGGGATCCAATGCCTGTCAGCCTGGGATGACATGCTCGACAAGCCACGATGCTTCGCTAGGGACGGCTTGCACCTGTCACCCCTGGGCTTTTGGATATTGGCAAAGGCTCTTGCTATCCCCATAGTCCGTTTTTTAGGCAAGGCTCAAAAGACAAACCCACCTCCATCGGTATCACAAGAGATAAGAAACTAAGAGTAATGCTACTCAACTCCAGACATCTAAACCTCAAGATGCACGCACTCGAAACTCTCCTTAGCATGGAGAACATAGATATCTGTGCAGTAACAGAAACCTGGCTCAAGGCTCCTGAGAGCACCCCAGCACTACCAGGTTATACCTCATACTATGCTTTTCTGCCCCAAAACTTGGACTGAACCACCAAAGGAGGGGGAGTATCAATATTCATCAAAGATACCCACACCTCCAGGTTGGTGGCACAGCACGAAGCATCAGAGACTATCCATGTGCAACTAACAGTGGGTAAAACTGCCTTCCAGTTTATAGCCTGCTAAAGACCACCCTCCCAAACCCAGGAACCCCACTTGGCCCTCCTGAGAACACTGGAAAATATGAAGGTCTCTCCAAACACCATTATATTGGGCGACTTCAACTACCCAAACATAGACTGGGAGCATTACTCTAGCTCCAATACCCTAGCCCAAAGGTTCCTAGAATTTATAAACTCAAATGCTATGGAACAACTTGTTACCACTCCCACAAGAGGGGAAAACATACTGGACCTGATCATCGCCAACATGGGGGCTCTATGCTCCAGACCAGAAGTGTATCCCTCACTGGTAAGATCAGACGATAAACTAATCTCACTGGATATTCACATCCCGACCCCACCCCCTGCCCAGAAAACCACAGTGAAAAACTTCTTTAAAGCAAATTTCACACTCCTCAAAACTGAGGTAGAATCCTTCAAAGCCCCTGGGCCTGTGGAAAATATGGCCCAGACCGCAGAATCCTTTATAAATGCATTCTATGAACACCTTCAGGAATGCATGGCTCATGCAATCCCAAATAAAACCAAGACCCAATCCTCCAAAGGCAGGCATCCTGTCTGGTGGACCCCAGCCATAAATAAACTATACAATAGAAGGAAGAAGCTACTACATGATGGAGCAAAATCCCAAAAATGGAAGGCATCTCTGATCAGTATTAGCAAAAAACTACGGGCACTCATAAAATTGTCTAAGGCCAGCTTCGAGAGAAATATTGCACAGGACACTAAGGATAATCACAAAGCTTTCTTTAGTTATGTTAGGAACCTGGGTGGGAATTCCCAGATATGCTCAGAATTAGTCCAAAATGGCAAAAAATACACCGAACCCACAGACCTTGCCAACATCCTAGCTGACGGGTTCAGCGCAAACTTCTCCCCCCCCCCCCCACCGAAAGGGCAAATATCTATCCCAGTAGAGTGCTACCCCCTGACATCTCAGATGCTCAGGTAAGAGTCGCCCTCTCCAAAGCAAAAAAAACACAGCATCAATGGGACCAGACTTTACCGGGCTGCGTCCTACATGAACTCCAAGAAGAGCTAAACCCAAACATACAAATACTGTTCAATCTCAGCCTTACTACAGGATATGTACCCAAAGAGTGGCGTACAGCAACAGTGGTCCCTCTCCACAAAGGTGGTGCCTCAACGGATCCTGGAAACTATTGCCCCATAAGCCTGACTAGCTTGGTCTGCAAAGCTATGGAAAGGATCATCATGGACCTCATAAATAAAGATATTGGGGACCTACAGACACTGGATCCTACCCAGTTCGACTTTAAGGGCAGGTCCTGCCTCTTAAACCTGGTCGATTTCTTTTGAAACAGTCACCAAGGCCAATGATGAGGGGAAGGTCATCCACACAGCTTACCTGGACCTCGCAAAAGCCTTTGATACAATACCCCACTCGGGCATTATAGATAAGCTCACCAGCTTAAATATAAACCCCTATGTCACTAGATGGGTTGCAAACTGGCTCAAGGACAGAACCCACATGGTTAGAATTGCTGGAGCCATGTCAGACTCCAAACCAGTTACAAGTGGTGTCCCACAAGGCTCAGTCCTGGGACCTCTCTTGTTCGGTATATATTTCTTGGAGGTACAGGCCAACATGGAAGGACTGTGGCTGACCAAGTTCGCAGATGACTGCAAAGTAGGTGCCATAATAGACTCTCCAGCCGACACAAGCATCCTACAAAAGGGCATTGAAACGGACAAGTGGTGCCAGAGCCATGGCCTCAAGCTAAATGCCAAAAAGTGTATAGTCATCCCCTTTGGCAAAAACAGTGCCCACAAATTACCACATAGGTGGTAATCCATTAAGTACAGAAGAAGTAATTGGGGACCTGGGGACCCAAGTTGATAGCAATCTCTCACTTGAAAACCACGTGGCTAAAGTGGTTAGAAAAACATTTTATATAGCCCACCTAATCATGAAGGGATTCGCATCTAGATCAGGGGAGGTCATTGTGCCTCTTTACTCATCCCTCATCAGGCCCATAATTGAATACAATGCCTCTTTTTGGGATGTACCTTGCCAGACACCTGCAGCAACTGGAAAGACCCCAAAAGTACCTCACCAAGAGGATCAAAGGTCTCAAACAGATACCATATGCTGCCCAGTTAAAGAAACTCCAGCTCTACTCAGTAGCATACCGCCTGCTCAGAGGCGATCTGTGCCTGACGTATAAAGCCATGTCCAACCCGGAATTAATGGACATGCTGCACCTCAGAAAATCCAAATCACATTGAGCTACGCGCTCGAGAGACTTGAACCTCAGCACTGAAATAAATAGACATGCTGGAGGGACAGATTCATAATCCAGAGGCTCCCTTCACTCTGGAATAAAATCCCAGTCCAGGTTAGGCAGAGTCCCTCATTGACTCTCTATTCAAGAGGAATCTTGATGAGTGGATGGGAGATTGTAGGTTTACCCCGGGTATCACTTCTGTCTTCTGTGTCACTGTTAGACAGAGGCACAGTATACTAACCTCGAAAAAGGGCATAGCAAAATCCATTTAAAATGGGTGGCGAAAGCCAAACACACTCTGGCTAGGCTTATAAATGCCCTAGGGCAGATAGCCTAGTATGAACCTATAAACTACCATCCTGCAGATGTCCTGATGAGGAAGGATTTGGATGAGGCAGTACCATGTGCTTGTTCAGTTACATGCAGTCTGGCTAGGAGACCAGCATGTAGATCTGGTAGCCTGGGGGAGACCCTGACTGCATACTTGCATCCAGAACTGGTGAGGTGGTTACTTTAGTGGGGGAGCTACTCAGTAGCAGTGAGACTGAATGTGAGCCACAGCTGCTTGTGTGTACTGATGGTCTCTTGGACAGAGTAACTGCAAAGGTGTAGAGTTGAGTAGTAGTACCCAGGCTGATGGTGAGGCACCATTATTGGAGGATGCCAGACTTCTGTGGAGCTGGGTAGGGTTACAAGGAGTTTAGACAAGCTCACCTCTCAGACCCTACATTGCAAGGCCTGAGGCAGGTAGCTAGTGAGGCACCTGATTCTCAAGGAAAGGGGAATCTATATACTGGGACAGAGCGTTACTATACAGAGAGTGGACCCCTGAGGGAGGGCTAGAAGGTGAGAGTGCAGCAGTTGGTAGTGCCTAGAGCCTACTGTCTGGCGCTTCTAGCCATAACCCATGATATTCCCTTTGCAGGTCATATGTGCATAAAACATACAAAGATGCGCATTATTCAGAACTTCTGTGGGCCTGGAATTTCCAGAGATGTAACAGGGTACTGCAGGACCTGTGAGAAGTGCCAAAAGGTAGGCAAGGCAGGAGACAAGGTGAGAGCTCCTTTGATGCCTTTGCCTGTGATTGAGGAGCCATTTCAGGGGGTAGCTATGGATATTGTGCATCCTCAGAGTACACAAAGTTCCACAGGGAAAAAGTATCCTAGTGGTTGTGGATTATGTTACATGATGCCCTGAGGAGGTGGCTTTGTCCTCCATTGAGGCAGAGAAGGTGGCAAATGCATTGATTTTTCAGCAGGGTAGGTTTCCCAAAAGAAATACTGACTGACAGTGCCAATTTCATGTCAGACCTGCTGGCTTGTGGGGTGAAGCACATGAAGACCACCCCTACCATCCCCAGACTAATGGTCTTGTTGAGAGGTTAAACTCTACAATCAAGTCCATGCTACGGGCATTTGCAGATCAGTTTGAGAGAGTGGGTCAAATATTTGCCCCATTTGTTTGCTTAGAGAGAGGTCACCCAGGAATTCACAGGTTTTTCGCATTTTGAGTTGCTGTATGGGCATAGGGTGAGGGGACCTCTAGATTTAATTCGAGATGAGTGGGAAGGTGAGTGAGTCTCACAAGGAGTCTGTTGTGGCATACATTCTAAACCTCAGGACAAGGCTGAGGAAACTCATGGGCTTGGCCCAGGAGAACCTGGCAGAAGCCAAACTACAGAAAAAGGTGTGGTATGACAGGAATGCTAGAGAGTATGCTGCGGGGCAGCAGGTAATGGTTCTCATTCCTGTCGGACTCAACAAGCTGCAAGTAGCTTGGGGCCCTGTGAGGTGGTAAGAAAGGTAAGTGATGTTAACTGCATGGTGGAACTGCTAGGCTGAAGGCAGGAGCACAAATTGTACTATGTTAACGTGATGAAACCGTACCATGATAGGGAGGCCCTTGTGCTGAGCATTTGCACTGGCTTGCAGGAGGAGTCTGAGAGAGATCTGGGGACTGATCTCCTCAGAGAGGCTCGGGCTGTCACCTCAGTGGAAGGGGTAGCAATGTCCCAGCAGCTATCTCCTACCCACGTTCGAGAAATCTGAGCAGTGTTGCAGGAATTTGAGGACATGTTCATTGGGAAACCCGGGTGCACCCACCTGGGGCAGCACCAGGTGGGCACAGGACCCAAAGGCCTATTAGGCAGGCCCCTTATAGAGTGCCTGAGAGACTTTCACTTTTTAGTCTTTCGGCCTGCCCCCCCATTCCTAGCACTATAACTGTATGGGATGCCCGCTACCAGCTCAGACTTATGCAAAACAAACTTCTTCTGCAAGGATGTTGGAAATTCTGAGTATACCTTTTCCAGGTGGTTAGAAAATTATAATTTTTTTGAAGAAACTCCCATACCATTAAACTCCTCTCAGCTCACCCCATTACTGATGGGCAGCAGTTCTCCATAATGCCACCTTTTCGGTAAGATTTGTGCAGCTGCATCATATCTTCTAAAACACAAGCACTAGAAGCAGGCCATTTGGGGTATCGTATCTAAAGCCATATTGCCCTAGTGGCTATCATGGTTTAGCTGGGGACTCTGTCCCAGAGGCTAATAAAGCTAAACCTCCTGTTATTGGATATGAAAACCTTTTTTCCCTTAACATGATTTGTTAGAAGCTGTATCTTCAGAAAAGTAGCCTGCTTTCAATCTCTAACCTTCCCTTTTCCTTCCTTGAATTATGGTATTCTGGCTTTCCATCATGTTTTGGTGAACCACAGAAATGGACAGAGATGATTTATAAAAGGATGGGGGAATGGTATTTGGCAGCTGGGGAAGAATTCTCTTCAAATAACTATTGGTCTGTGGCATCCTAGACACTACTAAATCTGGCCTCCCTCGTCATTATGGAAGTTGAAAGGAATTTTCATTCTGTAGTAACTTTTAAGTATTTTGCATTGGGCTTCTAGCAAACTTTCCAAAGTTACACAGATGCTTGAAGCAGTGCTAAATAGTAAAGGGTGTAGTTAAAGCAAACTTATTGCCACTGAAAGATGCTCAAGGGTCTGTAGTAATAAGGTACATATTCTAAGGGATGTTTTACATTGGCATGACACTAACTTACCAGTGTGTTGCCAATATTCCGCCAATTAACAGTTTGTAAATTCATGTGGAGGGCATAAAATGTACGCGTGTACACTGCATAACTGTCTTTAGGGAAATGCAGCCATGTCTTGATGGCTCATCAAAGCTATTCTAGTGATTAGTCTTGCATTTTGATTTCTTTGTGCTAAAAGCAAGAATACAAACCATTAACTTGGAAACATTTTTTAAGGTAATGATCAAATGCGTTATGATTTTACTAGGCTCAAAATAGCTTGGTAAGGTTAGAGCTAACTGGCGTTTTAATGGCAAATGGAGAAGCTCGCAAAACGTTCGTAGTTTTTAAAGTTGGTGAATAATGGGGATCCTTGTCCATAGGAATGACTAAGCTTGGAAATTTTCTGTACTTTGTTCAGCTTTGAAAAGGTACACTGTTGGTTGCAATAGCATTCTTGAGCTTACTTTGTGCATCAACATGCTGTGGCTGTTTCTGCATACTGTTTGTCACAAAACTGTGCACTGTTGAATCTGACAGGCAGTGTTTGCTTCTAGCATTGCAATGCCTTCGTTCGTGTTTGTGCAGTATTGAACTGACAAAGCAAAAGTGTATTGTACTGTTTCTGTGCAGCTAGCTGCTTTGAATCCAGAATATTTTTTTCTATTGGTAAATACATTCTTTCATGGCACATTCCACAATTGTAGCAGGTCATTTGAGATTTAAATTGTTCAGTGCTTTGGGGAAAAATAAGTGGACTGTGCTCTGCTTTCAGGTAGATTGAGTAATCCATTATGAGGATCTATTAATTGAATTGGCCAGTAGGGAATAAATACAGCCTATAACTCTCTCTCTGCATCCATCCAAAGAAATGATTCATTATGAAGCTAAGTGAATTGCCAACCTTTTCCCTAACCGAGCCATTCAGACCTGCATCTCATGTCTTCTCATTTTCTACTACTCTGTCTAGATCTAAGTGCTTTGGCTGTCTGTATTCTAGACTATGTTTCTTTAGATGTTTTCATAGTTTATACATGCATTTAATGTTTATTTGAATAAACATAGGTGATGTAGCAAGTGTAATGCCATTGAGTGGTCACAAGACAATCTTCGAGAGAATACCAAGTAGAACTTAGCCACATTATGAATTCCTGAAATGTGTTAAAATACATTGCTGTAAAAGTATGTGTTGGAGATAATGGGGAAGCATCTGCCACAAGCAATTGCATATTGCTTTCCATGTTAAAAAATGCAGTATTTGTGTACAGCTGTATTAAATCTGCTAGTAAAAACAAAACAAAAGGAGAGCAGTCAGGATGCAATAAACATGACTTTTGTTTTTTCTGTATATCCCCATGGCCTGCTAGAGTTGAGAAAAAAAATGTACATTTACCACTAAGGGAAGGGTGGGACCATAGTGTTTTTTCTCAGTAGGAGCCCACCTCAACTTTTTTTTTTTTTTTTTGGGGGGGGGGTGTAGATGTTCTTTCTTAATTACTGTTGCAGTAATCTTACAATGAGGGATAGTCTGCTAAGGATAGCTGTACATCTAGCCAGGATACCAGCAAGATATACAAGTGATATGAACACCAAATCCTCAGAACTTTTGCCTCCAGTTGAACGCTGTTTTTGAATTCAGTCCGAAGGTCATTTTGACTTTAGTATTGGCTCTGAGCCTAGGTAGAAAAGTACCCCATAGGGACTTTTCCTTTTCCCAGAAAGGTGAAATGAGTGTGAGATACTCTACCCATAATGATACAGTGAGAGCAGCCTTTTGTTTGGCTGCAAATCACTATCCCAAACAATGATATTTGCTAGGCCTTTGTTCCTATGACCATGCACAGCTGTCTATCTTCCCTATGTGTATGTAGAAAATTAGTGTTGGAAGTCTCTTGCTTAAGAAACCATGGCATCTGAATCTGCTGACCTGGACAACCATTCTAATAAGTTGCATTCAGAGACTTTTCCAGGTTCTGCTGGATGTCTGTAGGGTCAAATGAACACTAGGACTGGCTTGCTTCACCTCCTCCCACTGTCACGACCCAGTCGAAGGCCGACACTGGTAATGTTGTTAGTACATAATCTTCTTTTTTTTTTTTTTTTTTTCCTGTGAATTTCTCCCAAGTCTTTTTTGGGTTTCTGATACCATGATGGGAATGGACCCATTCCGAATTCAAAGTATGATTAAGTTCATGAAATTGATTTGTTTCAATCTGTGTTGGCCAAAAGTGCTCTTTGCAGCACCTGCCATAGCTCTCAACCTTCATTGTTCAAAATGAGGAACACTAGCCCTCATAATGTCGAACAAATGGGTAAAATGTGGAACACATACTAATGGCTTACTAACAACTTTAACTAGGAAGGCCATAGGATGGTTAAAATAAGCTGGTTTTATTTATAAAGAAGATATTTTAATGAATTAATATGATTCATTTCTATTTACAATGGATTTCACTTAAAAAAAAATTCCTAACACTGAATGTGTGACAGTCTTTCAAAGTGGAACTTTGAGGAATTTCGAGGAACATGAACTTTTTAAGACCCCAAATGAGGAACGTTCCTCGTAATGAAGTACACTTGAGAGGTATGGCACCTGCTATGTGCCCAGTAATGACTCCTGCAATTCGTATGGAGTTACGTGCATCGATAACATACCCAAGTATGACTGTAAACTCTTAAGACCCATTGTTCCTACTACTGGAACAGTCTGGGTATCCTCCTTCCACAATTACCTTGTTTCTGCCTGCAAATCCTGGTATTTTGACTTACTCTCTCTCTGTACATAAGACATTGTAGTCGCTGGGTGTACCAATTTTGATTATCAATACTACTTTTATCTTTTCATGTACTACTATATCTGGTTTTCTCTCATCTATTTTTTTGAATTGTTGGTAATGGAATGAAGTTTATATCACATGAACTGATCATTTTCTGTGATGCTTTGTGGCTCATGTTTCCAGTGTTTCTTAGCTACTTCAGTATTATAATGCTTGCATAATCCCCTTGCCACATAATTATGCGTTTCTATACAGCCCGTCTGCCATTAGTATGTCACAACCAGCAACAAGATATGCAACTGTTTTCTTTCTCACATGTTCAATGGACTTTGTAACCCAGTATGTATACAGTCCACTGTCTTGGGCTGCCACTAACTTCATCTTTTGGTTTAAATTCACCTCTCCTTAACCATTCCTGCATTTAATCCTAGTCAGCAGGAGGTTGTTCCAATAGTTTTTCTATACTTGCAACTATATGCATTTTCCACATTTCTTGGGTTTTCATCTGACCCTTCACCTTGTATTCTTTTTTTTTTTTTTTTTTTTTTTTTTTTGGCACATTCAGTTACTGCCTGATTTTTATCTACTTCTGGCTTGATTTCCTTTTCTGCCTGATTCCGATATACTTCTGATAAACTACGCAGGGAAGTCATTTTAGACTTATTCTCCTCATGTTTCAAAACTTCCACTATGTTTGGGTCTTGTGAGGTCAGCAGATATGTATGCAGTCCCACGATTGCAGGTCTATATATCTGATCAATTTTGACGAGGCCCATACCTCCTCCAGAACCGGGAATGTATAATCTTTAGGCACGGATTCCTCCTTGTTTTCCTATCCAACACCTTTTGGGGCCAGACAGTCGCACCAAAACTGTAAAGTTAGGACAGTAAGAGCAAATTGGTTTATAGCTTGGACTTTGTTTCAAGATGACCATGCTGTTTTTGATATTAGTCGTGTAAAATATTCCTTTAAGTTTTATTTTGTTCATGTTTTATTGTTCCTTCAATCAAATATTTATACACTCCCTCTTGCTCAAGTTCTTTTGTATCATGTTCTGGTCCCAAACTGTTTTCTTGGTGCTGCAGGTTAGGTTGCTTTTGCACATTTATCAAGACCAAATGACATTTTTGTATCTGAAAAAGTTTTGAACACTTGCAGTCATGTTTTCAGTTTCTTATCTGATGAACTGTACAGCATTAAATCTACAAAAAGTGTCTTTACACTTTTGTTTTCTGGGAGCCAATTTGTAGCCATGACCTAATCTGTTACCCAGCTTAATGGGTTAAGGGCAAGACAAACCAGCAGTGATGTTTTGTCACCCTGGAATACTCCCTTTTGAATTTTTCTTCCCTGGAATAATTTCTCCTGTATCATGGCTTAACTGCAAAATGGTTTGCCAACTGTTTCATGGTCGCTGTAATGGAATCTATCGTTGTAGGGTGTATCTTGCACATTTTAAGCACTTTTATCCATGAATGTGGGATACTGTCAGTCTTTTTATAGACTATCCATGCCATGCTTTTTACAGTTCTCCATTATGACTTTAGCAACAAATGATCCTTTGTTCCAGATGACTTTCTTTTATTACCCTTTTGTTCTATTGCCATGATAGAGTTTTCTTCTAAGTTTGTCTGCATCAGTTCCAGTGTATAGTTTATATATTATTATTAGAAGGCAAGTTATTGGCCTATAGTTTTTAGGATAACTTGCAGGTTCACTCTTAAGTAGGAGTATCATTTTTCCTATTGTTAACCAGGCTGGTGTCTGTTCGGGATCTTGCATATAAATAGTACTTACTTATGGTTAAATCTTTAACCCCTTCACTGAATTATCATTTGTGACATATCACGTTTGCATTTATACAAAAGTAATCAAAGTGTATTAGCATTAACAAACATACTTCATATATATTGCTATAAATCATATAACCTAAGCAACATTACATAAATTCCTGCCCCCTTTTTTAAACAAAGAAACATCTTTATTAAACCATCACTCACGATGTAAACAGTCCTATACAAACTACACCGATGCAATCCTAGTTGCAAGCATTTTACATCGCAAGTTATACTGACACACCCCAGTTACAAACATTATACATCACTTATCTACCCAATCATTTTCAGTTAAACATTAACTCATCTGTCTTGTCATCTTTTAAACGTCATTCCTCCCCTGGATGTATTTTTCCCACAATTCCCATTTTTTTCATATGTAGTTTACTCCTAACCTTTTCTAAAGTTTTCAGTTCATTTTTATCTCTGTTACTGTGTTCACTAGTTATATAGTTGGTTTAGATTTTGATTTTCCATTTTCTAGTAATGCTTTTTTGGCAGCCTACCATAATTAGACACAGCAAGGCTTTACCATGTCTAGGCAGTTCTGATTCTGTATCATAGCTCAGAAAAATCATCTCCCGCCACCAGTCTGCCCACCCAGCATCTCCAGCAGTGCATCCTGTAGGGGATCCTTAGTCTGCCAACCCACCGCACTCCCAGAAAATGTTCCCAAGTACCTCATTTCTTCCCCATCACACCTGCAACATTTTGCTGTTTTTCCAGGAGAAAAGTATTCTGGAGTCTACTCTGGGTATAACCATCTCCAAGCATTTTCAAGCAAAAATTTAAATCCTCTAGATTTTGTTACTTATTTGGAGACCTACATGTATCCTCCCATTGTTTAATTGCTTATCCAGTTTCTCTTCCCTATCCTTTCTAAACTCCTCTAATTCTTGTATAGTTATCATGCAATCTTTTATATGCTCTACTAATTTATTTTTTTAATGGGAGCTTCTTTTCTAAATTCTACTAAAAACTTTACCAGTGGTGGTCTTTCATTTACGAGCCCAGTATTTTTCTTTGCCTTTCCTGTCGAGGGATTGACAGTGTATAGACCATCTCTAACCTGCAGTCCAAATTCTTGGCCTCTTCCCATTCTATTACTGTTCTCTCTCTTAGTTATTTATTCCCAGTACCTTGGTTCCTTTGCCAGTTTTCTTCAATAAATTCCAGCCCCCTCTTGCCTATAGTCTGCATCACTAATTGCAGTCATCCCTATCAGCAGAACTCATTTCTCCATTCCCGTGTTGGCTTAGTTCTAAGAATATTTTCCGCTACTTTATGATTATTGTTCTCCTTAAAGGCCTGCATCCAACATCCACATTCCAGTCTCTTCTTGTTTCTTGAGCTTAGCCCTGTTTCAACATCATCCCTTTCCACTTAGCACACCCAGAAAACTGTAATTCTATGTATTGGAGCCTTAACTGCAGCTCTGAAATACCCCTTCAAATTGGGTAATCCCAATCCACCCTTTTCTACTGGAAGAATCTGCTTATCCCATTTTGCTCTTGGTGTCTTCCCTCCTAGATAAAGTCCTTCAGCTCTTTATTAATTGCTATCCACAACTTCTCTGGTTGATAAAAATATGCCTGACCTGTGTATAAGACTAAAGAGACTAAAAACATTTTTACTGCTTATATCATGCTCTCCAGATTCATAATAACAATGCAAAAACTGAGAAAATGGAAGCTTTATCTTTCATGTCCCCATAACTATGGGTATTGCTGAACCACTTCGTGTGGCTACATGCATTTACTGCCATTTATTTTGTTTTAGCTTCATTAATTTTGTATTCCATAAAGATCTGAAACTGTCTCAAAATGTTCTACAACACTATAATGTCTCTCTCTGGTTTTGTCCGATATAAAATATGTGCAAATAGTCAGCTTTTCTTGGCTACCATACCAGTTATATCCTTGAATTTGAGTCCCTTGTATTCTTTGCTAGTGGTTCTAAATATAATGCAAAGAAAGGGGAAAGATGACACCCCTGCCTGGTTCCTCTGGTCAAGCAAAAATGGAGAGGAACCCACCCACTTTAATTTTCACCTCCAGTCACTCATATATCTTGATCAACTTTTTCAGAGAATGCAAATGCTTCCATTGCTCTGCTTATAAAGTCCCAACTTACTCTGTCAAATGCTTTCTCTGCATCAAGACCCACCAACAACAGTGGTATTTTCTTACATTCTGCTTCCCTCTGGATCATTAGTGTTATGTTAATGTCAGATGTTTGTGTGTCGTCCACAAAACTACATGGATCCATATCTATCAATTTTGGCCTTACTTTTTTTATTCTTTCAGCCATTATAGACATGAACACTTTATAATCGTGGTTTAATATTGAAATGGGCCTGTATGAAATTGGGTCTGATGGATCCTTTACCTTCTAGATATTACAGCTACCACTGCTTTCTTCCAGGATGTTGGGCCTTCTCTTAAAATACTGTTCAACAAAACCTTCCAGTTCCTTGTTTTTTTCCTTCCAGACTCCAAACTTCCTTGGGACTTTCCGGTAGATTGGTTATACATCACAATTTTTCTTGTCTCCTCCCATCCTAATTGTTAGCAATTTGTGCCTTATCTATCTCTAACCTTGGCATATTTTGTTTTTCCATTTACATTTCCTTTGGGATCTTTTCTTGATTTCCATATTTCTCTGCTTTATACAGACTTTCATAGAACTTCTAAAATATTTCTAATACTGCTACAGGATCTCTTGTTACCTTCCTTGTTTATAGGATCACTAAGCTTGGTGACAGCCCTTTCTTTCTGTTGCCTGAGTCATGCTAAAAGCTTTCATACTCTACTGTTAGACAGCAATCTTTATAAACTTGTGCATATTATTGAGGTAATCCCTTATTTTCTGCTTGGTATTCTGTAGATGTTCTTTGTGTTTCACTGTTGCAGTTATCACATTTGGGTTATCTGCCTGTAGGTAGCTCTCAGCCAGCCTGAATACCAGAGTCTTCGGATTTCTGCATCTGATGCTGTCGCTTCTTCCATGACGTCAGGTTGCCAAGGGTATAAAACATGCAGCAGAAGCAAGCAGTTCACAAAGTGCTGGTCGGCCGACTTCTGAAATTTTTGTTTTTGAGTTTCAGACCCGAAGTCTTCAAAAAATAAGATAAGTACCCCGTTTGGGATCATTTTTTCTTGTGCTAACCGATGTCAGAAAAAATTAATAGTCTTGTCTTACCTGTGGAAAGCAAATACCTGCTAGAGATTTTCATTCTTACTGCGTCACCTGTTTAGGCCCAGACCACGACGTCCCTCACTGTCAGTTTTGTGCCTTGTTTAACGCCCAAACTATTAAGTCGTTGGACAGTTTTTGTAGCTAAATTCTTTCATTCTCTATCACAGTACTCCAAAATGGCTTTAAGCAATCTGACTACCAGAGACAGTCAGCATAGGCCCAAAACTGCCAATAATGCTTCCGTTAAGCTAGTTGCCAGTCCGGTACTCAGTGAGGCGCTTTCACAGCCCCTGATGTCCAGTACTACAGATTCGCAGGCCTCTATTGAGACCTATTAGGAGTCCAGTATGCTGCAAGAAGCTTCTTCTGCTATGGAACCTATGGATGTCTCTACCTTGGATGGGTCTGGAGCCACTGTGCAGGCACCGGCTTCTGTGGGTGTATTCAGGCCTACAGACTTTCATATTAAACCAACTGCATCGTTTAGAACTAGAAGTATCTAATTCCTCAGGTCTAAAACTCACACTATGCCTAGAAAACAGACTACCAAACTGCTAACTAAGGCCCATATGCCTCGAAAACAAATGCTTAGAATGGCTGAAGACCTTACCTTAATTGGGGGAAGCCAGCCTTCCCCCTCTGAGACCTTGAACCAATTTTCCTTTTGAACCTTCTGATCAGGAATATGATATCTCTGCTCCTTCTGATTACCAGGATTTGCCCTTATCTACTTATGAGGATTCTGATGCAGAGGATTCCATTCCCTCTGCTTCCCCTCCAAAAGATTTTTCTTTTGGTAAAACCTTGCATAGCCTTTGGGAGCATTTCCACTGAGAAAGCCAGGACTATTCTTGAGTCCAAAAAGAGACTTAAGGAATTCTTACTCCTGTCTCAATACAGGCATCTAGCTATCCCTCCTGTTCTGGCTGTTGTAGATGTTTTCTTGGAGTCTAGCCTTACCCCTGTCACTTTACCTCCAGCTCCCAGAAAACCTGACCGGTACTACAGAGTACCTGACTCTCAAGTTCCTCTCAAGTTCCTCTTCAAGAATCCTACTGCGGATCCAGAGACCATTTCTCAAGGTCCAAAAGGCATTAAGGCTACTGCTGCCAAAAATCCTACCCCTTCTGGTAGAGATTCTAGACCATTAGACAGATGGGGCTAAGAAGGTATATACTACTTCTACTTTGGCCATCAGGGCTTTAAATTGTCAGTTTCATATGTTAAGTTTCATATGTTAAAAGTATCAGTAACCTATTATGGGACTACATAAACAGAAAATGATGTTGATTCCTGACTGTGCTGAACACAAAGACTTGCAAGATTTAATGCATTCTACTTTGCAATGTGGTTTTGATACTTTAGAAGCATCTTGCAGGGCTTCTGTCACTGGGTCTGTACTTGGAAGGCATGCTTGGCTTAAGGAACAAAACTTGCCAGATAATGTTAAAGCTAAATTACTGGATGCACCCTTAAACCAAGACCGCCTTTTTGGCAACAAAGCAGAGGAAGTCCTCAAAAGGACGGAGGAAAAAGCTAAATTTATGCAAACTGTTAAAGATTTTCTACTAGTACAGCCTCCCAGAATCAGTAGGCATTGACCTTCAAAGAACTAGTCCTTTCCAGTCTCTTCCAGGCCTTCTCAGTCCAAACCCAGGAACAGCAGACAACCAAGACCTCAGTCTCAGGCTGTGCACAGATCTAAGCAGTGGGCAGCTCCCACTTCCAAAGCAGGGAGTAGTAATCCACCCCCCTACGGAAAAATGGCACAATGACACAACCTTAATCCTTCCAAGCCCTGCTCAATTACTTGCTCCCTTAGGAGGAAAGCTCACCCTGCATGCAAAAAACTGGGCACCCAGGGCAAATGGGTTTGAACATTAGTTTCCTGAGGATACAGCTTCCACTTCCACTCACTAACAACACCAAATGGTTTGCCAGATCACCCCCCCCCCCCAAATCAATGGGCAGAGGCCCAACAGCAGATTCTCTCACTTCTTAATATCAGGGCTATTCAACCTGTCCCAGCAGAGCTAAGGGGGCAAGGTTTTTATTAAAGACTTTTTCTGGTGCCCAGAAAAGAAAACTCCTGGCATCCTATCCTGGACCTCTCTATTCTCAATACCTTTCTGGTGGTTCTCCTATGCTAGCCAAGGATGCCTGGCTGGCAACCCTAGACTTAAAAGAAGCTTCACTGCACATCCCAATAAGTGAATCCAGCAGATAATACCTACATTTCAGGGTGGGCTCCAGGCACTTTCAGTTCTCTACGCTTCCCTTTGGCTTATCTACTGCACCCAGGGTGTTCACAAAGTGTCTAGCTCCAGCCATTGCATTTTGCAGGCAGAGAAATATTCAAATTTACCCATGCTTGGATGACAGTCTCATTCAGGCAGAAAGCCAGTACTTGCTATTACAACACCTGGCATTTGTAAAGAAACTTCTAACCTCACTGGGGTACACCATCAATGAAAAGAAATCTCACCTAGTACCCTGCCAACAGATTGTATTCCTGGGAGCAAGGTTGAACACAACTTCCCAGATGTCATTCCTCACTCTGGAGAAACAAGTCTATTTGACAACCTGCTTCAAACTGTTGACCACAAAAACCCAGCTATCTGCAAGGAAATTACTGCAAGCTGTGGGGTTCATGGCCTCTTGCTAATTCCATGTGCAAGACTGCATATGAGGAAACTCCAATGGTATCTAAAGTCTATGGTATCAACATTCTCAGGACCTGGAAGCAATGATTCCTATCATTCCTTGTCTAAGGACAGAGTTCCTTTGGTGGGCAGAGGTTTTCTACCACAACAAGGGACTCCCTTTCACTCTACCCCCAAAACCCTAACAGATGCATCAGACTATGCATGGGGGACTCGCATGGCAGGGTGGTGCATTCAGGGCAAATAGAACCCACGACAGATGCACCTGCATGTCAGTCAAAAAATTTGTTAGCTACACAGAATGCTCTGACAGCCTTCAAAGACCTTTATTCTCACAGGACAACTATTGGTAAGATGGACAACACCACAGTTATGTGGTACATAAGCAGGGGGGGAACCCACTCCTACCCTCTCTGCAGACTAGCCATAGCTCTGTGGAGCACAGCCTTGAGCTTGAGTGCACCTACAAGCTCAATTCCTGCCAGGCAAACTAAATTCACTGGCAGACAACTTGAGCAGAAATCTCATGGACCCACAAGAATGGAAACTAGAACCCAAAATATTCAACCTCTTGAGAAACAAATGGGGAACCCCAGAGATAGACCTGTTTGCCTCCCCCAAGAACTACCAGTTGAACAAATTCTGCACCAGAACTCCCCACAGTCAAGCTTGGAAAGAGGATGGCCCTATCCTTTTACCTGGGAAAGCCTCTCTATTTTATGCTTTTCCCCCTCTCTCTCCTCTCGAAGTTTCTACTAAAGATCAAACAGGACAAGCCAAGGACAATACTGATTGCACCAGACTAGCCATGCCAGCACTGGTACCCCCTCTTGCGCAGTCTGACACTGCTACAACCATGGCACCTGCCTCAGACCCCTTCCCTGCTGTCCCTGCAGGCGGGCCAGATTCTCCACCCTCTGCTTCATACCCTGAACCTGCAGCCTGGCTAATTCCATGAGCTCTCCTCTGGTGTCCCTCAGTAAGCAGGTGCGGGATGTCATTCTGGAGGCAAGGAGGCCTAGTACCAGAAAATCCTATGCTGAAAAGTGGAAAAGATACTGTTCCTGGAGCCAGGCTCAGGGGATGGGCACAACAGTGCCCAGCTTAAGAGAAATGCTCCACAAGGGCCTAGCCTTCTCGTCAAGTAAGATTCATGCATCTGCCATTTCAGCACATTATAACACTGAGCCACCCCTCTTCTCTCACCCCTTGCTAAAACAAGTCCTTAGAGGGGCCAAAAATTTAAGACGGCCCCCCCCCCAAGAGAGCTCCCACTCCAGCTTGGGACCTTAACTTTTTATTGGAAAAGCTCACTACCCCCCCCCCCCCCCCTTTGAGCCAGCTGCAACAGCAGAGTTGAAATTCCTTTCTTGGAAAACAGCCTTACTTCTAGCCATCACTTCAGCAAGAAGAGTATCTGAATTGCAGGCCCTCATGGTAGTGGGAACCCTTCATGATCTTCCATGCAGACAGGGTTCCCCTCGGGACTAATCCTTCCTTTATGCCCAGGGTGGTGTCTAGTGTGGCCCTAAACCAGTCCATTCATTTGCCTACTCTTTCCTAATCCACAAAACAAAGGGGAATGGATACTGCACTCTGGATGTGCACAGACTACTTTGATTCTATTTGGACAGGGCTAAGTCTCAGAAAATCTGACCAGCTGCTAGTTGGCTTTGCTGCAGGGGCAGAGGGTGAGGCCATTTCAAAGCAAACCATTTCCAAATGGATAGGCCATTGCATTAATTTCTGCTACAGGCACCATGGAAATCCTACCCCACAGGGGATAAGATCACATTCCACCAGGGCTGCATCTACCTCTACTGTATTTCTCAGAGGAGTCCCTACCAGGGACATTCTGGAAGCTGCTACCTGGAGCTCTGTACATACCTTCACCAAGCATTGCCACCTGCCTATCTTTTCTAAATCCAGAGCTGGATTTGCCACGGCAGTCTTTCAGGGCTTAATAGCTGGCCCTAATGCTCTTTAACTACCTTCTCCCTTCCTTAGCTTTGGGAATCAACCCAAATGAGATGACTGTAACAGTGAAACACAGAGAACATAGTACACTTGCCATAAATGTAGATGTTGGAGTGTATTCACTGTTGCAGTCCTGGTTACCCTCCCTCCAGCCCCCTGACTTCTCTTGGCTCTATCTTTCCTTCTTGTTTGGTATATATATTTTTTCTTGTGTATTTGCTTTTTGATGGGGGTGTACCATACCATATAATTGCTTCCTATTGTGGGGGTACCTGACATGTAATGGCATCGGCTGCATGTTTTATACCCTTGACGAAATGACGTCATCGAAGAAGCGACCGCATCAGATGCAGAAATCCTGAAGACACTGGTATTCAGGCTGGCTGAGGGCTACCTGCAGGCAGATAACCCAAATGTGATGACAACAACAGTGAATACACTCTTAACATCTGCATTTATGCTAAGTGTACACAACTGTACTTTTTGTTTTCTGAGATTCCCCCTATTCTGCAATAGTTTAACATTTGTTAGTCCCGCAAAATAATTCTGGTTATTTTTTAACCACAGCTCCCTTTCTTTTACTTACACCCTATTTTTAAACTCCACTTTAATTTTACCCCACTCCTTGGCTACATTTCCCGAATTCTATCTTCCTCCAGTAGCTCTGAATAATCTCCACTACCCATTCCTTAAAATTCCTCTTTTTAACAGATGGGGAAGCACTAGTGTCTCATTTTTATTTCATTACCCTATGTCTTTATTTTAGTTATTGGTGCATGATCTTAAATAGTTATTGGGTGCATCTCAAGACCTTCAATTAAATGCATGTGTTCCTGTGAAAGTAAATTATGTCTAGCCTAGCCCAGTGTTTATATTTTGGGGAATATGTAAATTTACTCTGAACTGTTAATGAATTCACGTCTTCCATGCCAAATATTTTTATAAATTTCTTCAAAAATCTACCCTCTTTTGTTGTGCTTTCCCTTCTGGGTCCCCCAGACACATCTTCATTGCCGTTGAAAATCACATTGTCCCCCACCTGTCATATCCTTGCTGAAAACTGATCATGTCTCCCAGAATTTTCTTTATCTCCATTACAGCAGTTTTAGGTGGAATATAAATAACATGCCAGTGTAATCCTCCTCCCTTGCCAGTAGCCCCTTAGCACTACAAATCTATCATTCTTTTTTATCCTCTTCTCTCACTATTGGAGTGCCTCTTGCAATTAATAAAAATACTCCTCTTTTCCTTTGTCTCAGGAGTTGCACTGAATAACCATTCTGAATAGCTTTATCAAATTCACATGTTCAGTTTTTTTTTTAGTGCGTCCTGTAGCATAACTGTTTGTACTCTACATCTTTTTAATGTAGTTTACTGCTTTCTTTTTTGCATTTATCTGTGAGATTGTTGACATTTAAAGACTTTTAATGCAATGTTGTTTTCTGTAATGTTATTTCCACCTTTTATGTATAACACTTTTTTTTATAAAATGTCTAGTTCAGCTTTTAACATGCATATATTGTTTGACAGTTTTATACAGTTTTTTTTTGATATCCATTTGTCTCATCTTGCTAAATTTTGTTTTATTGAAAGCCCTCAAACAAAAAAGACACCCAATACCCCTTAAAAACTGCTAACTTAATACTAATATGCAACTATGTACATCTTTAAATAATGAAGTTTTACCCTCTTAATAGGAACAAAAGGCCCAAACTGACAGCCACGCTCAGTGACTTGATTTAACCTAAAAGAAAGGTTAAACATGCGAAGGTGCATGGTGCAGCCTGTGCTTCTAAGTGCTAATTGGTTTGTCTAGTCTTCCCAGCTTTCCCAGCTGGGATAACCCCTGAATGCTTTCAGAGAACATGGGTCTCCTGGCCAGTTTCTCTCTCCAGTTTTTCTTCAGCCAATCACTCTCCATCAGACGTTAGCCAGTTTCTCTTTATCAGATTATCTCCATGGAGACACGAGAACCAGGCAACAAGTTTATCGCATTGTTTCCATGGAAACATTAAGACCAGCTGCAGAAATTGCTACTGAGCATACAAGTATTTGCTAGAAAAAGCCTCCTAGTATTCAATATCTGTCATTTACTTGCTTTTAAAAACTTGTTCCTAAATCAATCTAAGGTCCTTAATCCAGTCATTTCCCCATATGAGAATGAGAAAAAGCACATTTGATTTTTCTTTTGTTATGCTGTCTTAGAGTGGCTTTTTTCATTACATTGCCTATGTTTCTTGAAACTAAAAAAAGAAGGTAGCAAGAAAAGAACAGCACTTGTTTAAAATCCCCATTACACTTAATTATGAAAAAACTACTTTAGCATGCATACACTGCAAAATAGTGCTAGTAAGAAAACATTTTCTTTACTTGGTTAAGTTTCTCCTTCCTCTTCCCCTCCCCCAAAGCATTTTTTTTAACATTAATGACATGAAGTAGGGCATATGCTTTAGTCCCCCACAAATCCAACAAATGTCCAAATATTTCTAGCTTTTCTTCTGTGAATTACAATTGCATTGTAATTCAAATTAAGTTACTGGTTTTATTACTGTTCATCTCCGAAATTCTGTCTCCGCTTCATTTCCAATGTACTCTCAGTTTTTCTAGTCTGCTCTCATGCTCCCTTCATTCACTCCATTTTCCATTGAAACAAGTTTCACAGGTACAGTTTCTGTGTGGTCTTTATTACCAGAAGAACAAGGGGCAAATCTGTTTCACAGAGCGCTTTTTGTTGGATAAACTTTTGTATTTCCTTCTTAGCATGTACTTCATCAAAAATGATATTGCCCCTCCAAGGAAGAATACTTTCAAGACAGCTTGGTACAGCAGTTTGAATCTCACCTGTGCACCGACATTCCCTGAATAGTGCAATAAATTTGCTACTATTCTGCCTGGTGTACAATAATGATCATTGTCCAGAAGCACTCTGCTGTTTCCCACTTTTAGTACTTTGTCCTTCTGCCACAGTTTTGTCAAACTCAACTCCTGCTGCTGGTAGGATTGCATCTTTACTAAAGGTCTTAAGTTCTAGCTAGGTTTGGAGCATACTCCTGATGTGCCCTTTTAACTAACAGCTCCTGCTGTGGAATAACAGTTCCATTGCTTGTGTATTCATAAAATTAATGGTCTATTTCTACCCACATCTGTGGTGTAGCTGAAAATCTGTTTTCCCCTACATGCTCTGTCCTCTAATTGTATTTTTTAAACTTCTTTTCCTGAGTGGTCTCATATTCAGCCATCCTTTTCATTTCAACCTGTGATTTGTCACTTTATCACCTCATCTAAATACTTGTTTAAAGCTGCTTCCATTTTCCAGCCTTTTGCTGTTTGTGCTGAAATACTCCATCACTGTTTGGTTTATTTTAACCAGGCCTGTGTATAGTTGTCTTATCTTCCTGTAGGTTACTGGAATTCATGCCTGGTGGTTGCATTGCTTTTTGCTGATCAGCTTCATAACTTTCCCTAGTCAATGTTTTCTTCCTCATTTTTTGCAGGTCCTCCTGTATTTTTTTATACTGGCATCAAGGCAGTACACTTAATAGCCAGTGACTGAAATTTTATCCATAATCACAAGTCTGCTGGCCTCCTCTGAGTTTCTATTTTGATGCTTGGAGAGCTAGAATTAAGCTGTTACTCAGTGTGCAGTCATCTTTGAAGTCTGTGGCTAAACCTTCATATAAAGGTGTTAATACTTTTTTAGCTAGAAGTTAGGTTTTGCATCTGGGCCTGGGGTTTTCCAATTGGGAACTTTTCTTAACTTTATTTTAATCTTTGGCTGTTACTTTATCCCATTTCATATCTTGTACATTTGAACTTATTCTTTTACTTCTGTCCATTTAGCATCTTTGTTCCACAAGATGACCTTGGACATTCTTTTTTGGTGGTGGTTCAATTCCTTTTGCCTTGTTTCCCAATTCTCTACATTTTTTTGATCATCAAATTGCTTATTTTGTATCTTTCCTTTATATTTATCTGCATATCTTCTACGTTTTCTGCCTATGCTGATTTTTGTGATAGTGCACAATAGATCCTGATGAGTTGTGATACTGTCTGTTTTGAGTATTTTTGTTCCTTCTATACTCTTAAGTGATGCTTCTTGTCTTAATTGCATTATAGTTTTCTCTATCCAATACTTCTATAATGGCATTTGATTTCTCCCCTTCCATTCCCTTACTACCTGTGTTTTTGTGGTAAGACATTAATTTAGCTGCATGGTAACATATCCTATTATTTCTGTTCTATAATATGAATCTCTATGGACAGTCATTACTGTATTCATTTGTTTTATACAACTTCTAAATTTTGGGGTTTTACTGTCTTTCTGCAATCTATTTCTTTGATTTTTGTCTGTCCATTTCTATTAAATTAAGTAACTCTTCGCTTTGATAGTTTTCTTCTAAACTGAGGACACATTCTTTGTTCTCTATTTCTTGGGGAACATTCTGTAGAAAGTTCCAGAGCATCATCCTGTGCCACATTCACTTCAGTTTCATCCTGTTGTCAGTTGCTCTTTCATATGGGAACTCACTGGCTTGTCATTGCACAACATTGACAGTGTCAGAGTTGCCACAAGTTTCCCGTTCTTCCCTTGCTGTGCAACTCTAACTGAACTTTTGTACTGGTTTCTGTGGAAGGCTCCAAGGTATCTTCATATGGCAACTGATCAGCTGTTGAACACTCCACAGTTTTCTCCTTAATTTGGGGATCCATTGCTCTATCCTGCTATGATGTTATCAGAGTTAGATTTTCTACACTAAATTCTTCATTTTGCAGGTAGTCCATAAACTTTCTATTTCTCTAACTTCTCCATTGCTAATCTTTTTCTACTTTTTCTTGTTTTTTTTTGTATTGTGAAATTCAGTGTCTGGATGCCTTTGCCTATATTTCCCTTCAAATATCTTTGGTGCTGCTCTTTTGTATTGATTAGTTTTGCTTTCTCCTTTGCATAAATATTGCACCATATCAGGTCTTTCTTTCCCATGTCCATATTTTTTTTTATACCTTTCAAAGTCTCTAGATTTTGTTCTTCATATTTTTGCACTTCCTTGGTTGCTTCTTTTTCCAAATGGCCCAAGCATTCTTGGTCTACATAATGTTTTCCGTAAATCTGTTGTCTTAATGAGCACACTTTTTTTTTAAGCTTCTGTTAGTTTTTCTTGGAAGTATTTTTCCTCTAACTTATCTTAATCATTTTGTATATCTTCTGTCTGGAAATTTTGGGCTTCTTGCATTATAGTAACTGTACACAATTTCTTTCCAATCCACAATAGTCCACTCTATCATCTTTATGGCTCTTTTGCCCTGTCCATTTCTGTGGACTGCTACTTCCACAACAGGGGAGCCATCCTCCCCTGGGCATGGCCTAGCCCCATTGTAGGAATGTTTGTGTCTTGAGGATTCTGAACTGTCTTTTCCAGTCCTGGCACCAATGTGCTTACCAGGATTAGATCATTTTTATCCTTGGACTTGTGCACCCAGCTGTCCTATTTTTTAACCTAGTTCTGTCCGTGATACAGTAGTCGGTCTGTTATCCAAACTAATTGGGACAAGGGTAGTTCAGGTAAGAAACGCACACTGAATTGGATAAACTTCTAAAATCTTCTTTTTTTTCTGCACTCCGGAAATGCACTTTTTTCAACAATTCAGCAAACCCAGTGGACAAACAATATTTTTCACACAAAAGCAGGCTACAAGTTCAAAACACATGGACAAGCTAATTTTTCCTACCCAAAATCTTTGGAAGACTGGGTTCGGATAATCGGTGTTTCAGATAATCTATGTTCAGACAATTGACGGTCTACTGTATATGCTATATAAAAGTCTATATATGAGCGTAGTCTTGGTGAGATTTTGTGAAAAACAGGGTCCATCATGTAAAGATACTCAAAGACCTGTGGATGACTTCAGTTCCAGCAATACTACTGTCCTTTGCTTGCTGTCTTCCCTCCATTTGGACCCCTTCTGAGCCCTCTGAATCTAAGTCCATGCCTGCAGAAGACCAGGGGGTGCTGCAGCTGGATATTTCTGAAGAATCTAGGGGGATTTCTCAGATGCTTGTCTGGGAACAAATGACTGTTTCTCTTATTGAAGTTGGGCAGGATTCAGAACTTCCTAAGTTGGTTAGGACCAAGGTCCCTGTTAAAGTAATAAAGACTAGGCATGTGGCTCCTGTTACTAAAGCCTCTGTTACTAAAGCCTCTGCAGGAATAGGTTCATAGGTTGGTAGGTTCATAGCCTAGTACCAACCTATGAACCTGTCAGCCCTAGGGCCTATACAAGCCTAGCCATAACAATTCCCTGGCTATTTCTTCCCACATTATTTACTTTCCTGGACCCCTGTCTAGCAGGGCGACTGACGTGATCCCTGGGGTGAATTTCCTTTCTCCCATCCAAACGTCAAGGTTCCTCTTGAAGAGGTCCAAAGAGGCACTCTGCTTGACATGTATGGGCAATCTATTCCAGAGTCTGGGGAGTCTCTGGGTCAGGAACCTATCCCTCCAGCATGTTTTGTTTATTGTGATGACAAGGTTTAGATCCCTGGAGCGTGTAGCTCTGAGGGATTGGGATTTCTTTAAGTCTAGCATGTCCAACAGCTCTGGGTTTGACATGGCCTTGTATGTTAAGCAGAGATCGCCTCTGAGTAGACGACAGAGTATAGCGGGAGTTTTTTAAGGTGGTCAGCGTAGGGCATCTGCTTTAGGCCTGCGATTCTTTTAGTGAGGTATTTCTGAGGCCTTTCCAGTTGTTGCAGATGTCTTGAGAGGTACATACCAAATGGGGCATTGTATTCTATAATGGGTCTAATGAGGGATGAGTACAGTGGGACAATGACCTCCGTTTTTCTGGATAAAAAGCCCTTCGTGATGAGGTGTGCCACATGGAAGGATTTCCTGACTGTTGTGGCGATGTGGTTATCGAAGGTGAGACCACTGTCCACCTGTGTCCCTAAGTCTCTTATCACACTTTCTGTGTTTAGTGTACTGCCACCTATATGGTAATTCATGGATACATGTTTTTTCTCAAAGGGGATAACAATGCATTTCTTGGCATTGAGCTTGAGCCCGTGGCTCTGGCACCAAGCATCTGTTTCTGTAGGGCCCTTTTGTAGAGTATCCACATCATTTGGGGATTCAATAATGACTCCCAGTTTGCAGTCATCTGCAAACTTTGTTAGCCAGAGTCCCTTAGTGTTGACATCTACTTCAGAGAAGTAGATGCCAAACAAGAGCGGCCCCAGGACTGAACCCTGAGGTACTCCACTTGTCACTTGTCTGGAGATGGATTTGGAGTCGGCTACTTTTACAGTGTGGGTTCTATCAGTAAGCCATTTAGCAACCCATTGGGTGACATAGGGATTAATACCCAACTTAGTAAGTTTATCTTCGATTCCAGAGTGGGGGATGGTGTCAAAGGCCTTGGCAAGGTCTAGATAGGCTGTGTGGACCACCTTACCCTTGTCCATGGCTCTGGAGACTGATTCAAAGAAGTCAATCAGGTTCAGAAGACAAGATCGGCCCTTCACAAACCCAAACTGGGTGGGGTCCAGTGTTTGAAGGTTGCCAATGTCTTTGTTTATAAGTTCCATGATAATACGCTCCATGGCCTTGCAGATAAGGCTGGTCAGACTGATGGGACTGTAGTTTCCGGGATCCAAGGTGGATCCCCCCTTGTGGATTGGGATAACTGTAGCTCTGCGCCACTCAGTGGGCACGAAACCTGAGGTGAGGCTATGATTAAACATGACACGTAGGTGAGGTGCCAGTTCATATTGTAGTTCATGTCATCTGGTCCCATGGATGCTGTATTCTTGGCTTTAGAGTGCGTTTTGTACCTGTGTGGCCGTTATTACTGGAATTTGGCAATCTTCCTGTATTGAGATGGGACATTTAGGGGGTGAGAGGGGGGTGAAGTTGGCACTGAGATCGATCTGCCAGGATATTGGCAATATCCTTTGGATCAGTATATTTATTGCCATTCTGTTTTAGCTCAGAGCAGATCTGAGCATTGCCATTTAGATTCTTGACATAGTTATAGAATGCTTTGTGGTTGTCTTTGGAATCTTTGGCAATTTTATTTTCATAACTAGCTTTGGAGGATTTTATGAGGCATCTCAGTTTCTTACTGAGGCTAGTAAGGGAGTTTTTTGCATCCTGGGATTTTCCTCTTTTCTGCAAAAGTTTCTTCCTTTTGTTGTAAAGTTTGTTTATGGCAGGGGGACCACCAGTTTGGCTTTCTTTTTTGGATTTCCCGTCTGCATGGGTGTCATGAAGTTTGTCACTTCTGACTTGAGTAGCATGAAGTTGGCTTTGGAGAAGTTTTTTATGGTGGTTTCTTTACTGGGGGGTGGCGGTGGGATGTGGATGTTAAGGGTGATTAGCTTATGGTCAGACCTGACTAATGAGGGGGTGACCATAGGTATGGAGCATTGATTTGCCATGTTGGTAATGACCAGGTCATTACTTTCCCTTTTTGCTTCCCTGCTTCTACTTCATGTAAGAGAACTAGGGATTTGTTGACTAAGAGATGGATTCTGAGGAAGATTCTTTAGCTTATTCCTCTGACTCCATCTTCTTTTGTTTTAGGGTCTGAAGAGTATGCTCTCTCTCCTGACTCCCAAGTTCAGGAGTTTTGTTTTAGGGACACCATTTTTAAAATGCTACAAAAAAATGTATTGAGAGAAAATGCTACAAAAAAATGTATTGAGAGAGTTGACAAAGTCTTATGTTTGTAAGATACTATGATCTCTTACTGATATTCCCAGGCTGTCTGCAGTTCCTCCCATTTATGAAAGGTGCTGTTGACACCTTTTACATCTGCTTTTCAAGCTCCAGAGTAGTTGATGCCTGCTTCTAAAACTGGTTTAAGTCCTTGAGGCTCTGAAATTCTTCACTCTTTGTTGACTTCACATTCATGGGTAGGTACTAGGCTATCTGCCCGAAGGCATTTATAAACCTAGCCAGAATGTGTTTGCTTTCGCCACCGCCTTAGATTAGTTCCCTGTGCCTCTGTCCAGTGGAGCCACTGAAGTGATTCCCGGGGTAAACTTTGTTTCCCATCCACTCATCAAGGATGTTCATCTCACATTGCTGCAGTCCTTACACTTGGGTAGTCCGCTGTCCTCGGCGTCGGTCAAGGCACATTTGACTGACATCAGGACGCCAGGGTACAAATCGCATGACCCGGGCCATATCCTCAGTCTTTTTGCCGCATGGTCCGATGCAGAAGCAGCATTGCAAGTGCGGTTGGCGTTCTGAAATTTTCGATTCGGAGTTTCAGACAGAGTCAAAGTTGGCTAAGAGAATATTTTTTTTTCTTGCCTCAGTGGTTTACCGGATGTCAGAAAAAGTGAATAATTGTATTTCTTGTGGGAAACAGATAAGAGACTATCATACTTTGTGTATACCTTGTTTAGGGCCTGAGCACGACGTTGGGTGTCGCTCTTGTGCTAGATTCAATAAGCGCACTATAAAGAGAAGGTTAGATTGTGCCAGGTTAGTCTTCAGGAAGCGGTGCAATTATAAAATGCCGTCGGATGCTCCGAAGCGCAAGGACAAAGCAGTTAAGCCTAGGCTGGAAGAACCGTCGGTTCTTTAGAGGTGTCGGTGGAGCCGTGTTCCACCACCGGAGGTTTTGGGATCCCAGGGAGACTTTGTTATTGCAGGATGTGGCCTCTCAGGAGGCAGGTCAGGCTGAAGGGGCTTCTCAGGTTACTATACTCCCTCCCTTCCTAAGGTGGTTAGGCCCTCTCCTTCTGTTTCCAAGGCTTCTCCCAGAGGCAGGCCAGGTTTAGCTTCAGTTGGTGTCACCCTAGTTTTTAGGAACTGTGCCCAAGAAGCATATGCTTAAAATGGCAGAAGATTTGATTACTTTGATTAGGGTTCTTTGCCCCTCCTGATAAGAGACCTAGGGTGGAGCCTGAGCTAGGGAGTTTTGAGCAGGCTTCGATGTTTCAGAGTCTTCGGCTGAAGACTTGCAGGAGTATTCTCCTTATTCTGATTCTGATGTGGATGATTCTACTCCTTCTGCTTCTCCTCCTGAGGATTTTTCTTTTCAGAAACTCTTCATTCCATGAGGGAGCATTTAAGTGGGAAGGTCAGGACTTCTCTGATTCCAGGAAAAGGCTTAGGAATTTTGTTTTACCCCAGCATAGGCCTTTGGCTATACCTCCTGTTTTGGATGTGGTGGAAGATGTTTTTACAGAGGCTTCTCTTAATCCTGATTCTTTGCCTCCTGCTCCTGTTAAACTGGATAGGTATTACAGGGTGCCTGAAGCTCATAAGTATCTTTTAAGAGTCCTAGGGCAGACCCAGAAACTGTTAGTCAGGGGCCTAAAGGTGTTAAGGCTTCTGTTGTCAAGAATCCGGTTCCTTCAGATAAAGAGGCCAGGGCTTTGGATAGATGGGGAAGAAAGTTTATACTTCTTCCACTCTAGCTATGAGGGCTTTGAATTGCCAGTTTCACATGTTGAAATACCAAAACTATCTCCTTTCACAATTGAAGTCTAAGGTTGATGCTCTGGCGGAAGGTATTGATTGTAAAGAGTTGCAAGATTTAGTGCATGTTTCTGAACAGGTGGGCAAGCATTCTTTGCAATGTGGTTTTGATGCTGTACAGGCCTCGTCTAGGGTGGCTGCCACTGGGTCAGTTCTTCGCAGGCACGCCTGGCTGAGGGATCAGAATTTATCTGACCATGTTAAAACAAGGATTTTAGATGCTCCTTTACAATCTGATGTGTTGTTTGGTTCTCCTGTTGAGACAGTTTTAAAGAAAATGGAAGACAAGGCTAAGTCTATGCAGACTGATTTTTTGCAGGTTCAGCCTCCAAAGTTTAGTAGAAATTGGCCTACTAAGGGGTGGACGTATCCTTCTTATGATTCCCAGTCTAGGGGTAGATCTAGACGTGGTAGGGGGAGCTCAGGGCTCTTTCAGGCCTAGAACAGGGAGTTCTCCTGCACAGTCTTCGGGTGAGGGCAGGGGTCAGTCCTTTCGTAAACAGACCCAATGACCTACCTTTTCAGCTGCCAGAACCTTCTCGTCTGGCAGCACCTTTGGGAGGAAGGTTGGCACTTTTCAAAGAAAATTGGAGTTTATTTACCCAAGACAGATGGGTATTGGATATCATTCACCACGGTTACAGGTTTTATTTCCATACCTTGCCTCCTTTCAAAGGCATGCCAGACGTTCCTCCTCCACAAAGAATAGAGGCTCACAAGCAAATTTCTCTGTTACTCCAAATAGGGGCCATTCAGCCGGTCCCTGTGCCAGAAGTGGGCCTAGGATTTTATTCTCGCCTGTTCCTAGTACCAAAGAAAGGGAACACGTGGAGACCAATTTTGGACTTATCTATCCTCAACACTTATCTGGACATTCCCAATGTTGACGTTACAGCAGCTTTTACCTCTGCTGGGCAAAGATCATTGGATGGTAACTTTGGATCTCAAGGAGGCTTATCTTCATGTTCCCATCAGACTGAGTTGCAGGAAGTATCTGCGTTTTCGAGCTGGGACTTCTCATTATCAGTTCTCTGCATTGCCCTTTGGCTTATCTACTGCGCCCAGAGTGTTCACGAAAGTTCTGGCTCCAGTGATGGCTTTCCTCAGGTTAAAAGGAATACAGATCTATCCTTATTTGGACGATTGCCTGATTCTGGCTCAAGGAAGGGACGAGCTTCTTCATCATTTGGATTATGTGATAGCAGTGCTAAGATGCCTGGGGTATTCTGTGAACGAAATAAAGTCCAGTCTTGTACCCTCTCAGGACATGTGCTTTCTGGGTGTGAGACTGAATACAGCATCCCAGATGGCCTTTTTGACCCCGGACAAACAAAAGAATCTTTCCCTTTACTTTCATCAGTTGTCTCATCAGTCCAGGCTGACTGCAAGGACAGTCCTTCAAGCCTTGGGGTTCATGGCATCTTGTATTCTGGTGCTTCCCAATGCCAAACTGCATATGAGGAAGCTACAATGGTATCTCAAAAACGTTTGGACACAGCACTGCCAGGATTTGGACACTGTCATTCAAATAATACCTTGCATTCAAAAGGAATTTTTGTGGTGGGCTCAGGAATGTCACCTAAACAAGGGACTCTCTGTGACCCGCCAGAGGCGAGTCAGATTCTAACGACAGATGCCTCGGACAAAGCTTGAGGAGCTCATCTGAATGGAAAGTGGATACAAGACAAGTGGCCTGCCAGACTACAACATCTACATATCAACTTGAAAGAGATGTTAGCAGTCCAGTTTGCATTAATAGCTTTCAAGGATTTACTTCTTCCAGGGCAGGTGTTGATTCTAACAGACAACACAACTGTCATGTGGTACATCAACAAGCAAGGCGGAACACATTCTTATCCCCTATGCAGGCAAGCAATGATTTTGTGGTAGACTGCTCTCAGTTTACAGCTAAAACTTCAGGCAAGGTGTCTGCCGAGCACCGAACTCCTTAGCAGATGTGTTGAGCAGACAAATTATGGATCCCCACAGTGGAAATTGGATCCTCATGTATTTCAGAAATTGACAGTGTCATGGGGAACTCAGACATAGATCTGTTCGCTTCTCCACTAAACCACCAGCTGCCAAAGTTTTGCACAAAAGGTTTCATCCCACAGCTTGGAAAGTGGATGCTCTTTCTTTCAATTGGAGCAATCTTCATGTGTATGCCCCTCTGCCTCTCCTCCCAAAGGTACTACTAAAGGCCAGACAAGACAAGCCAAGGATGATTTTGATAGCTCCAGATTGGCCTTGATAGCATTGGTACCCATTACTGAGAAGCCTGGAAACCTCCATGGCCTTTGCCTTCGATTCCACACCTGTTGTCTCAGGAGGACAGTCATTTGCTCAATGTCAAGCTTCACTCTGCACCTAACAGCCTGGCATATTCTGTCTTGAACCATAGTGGGCCTCCACTTCCACAGCAAGTTTTGAATGTTATTTTGGAAGCTAGAAGGCCTAGTACAAGGAAAGTGTACGCAGATAAATGGAAGAGATTTTTATTTTGGAATGCAGCAAAGGATTTTGATGTTTCTGAGCCTAATTTGAGTGTGGCTCTTCAATATCTTACTGAGTTACTGGACAAAGGTTTATCCTTCTCTTCTATTAAGGTTCATGCTGCAGCAATTTCTGCTCACTATGATTGTGACCCACCATTGTTTTCTCATCCTTTGTTCAAGCAATTTCTTAGAGGGGCAAAGAATATAAGACCCCCACGAAGAGCTCCTACTCCTGCTTGGGATCTCAATTTTGTGTTGGAGAAACTCACTCTACAACCTTTTGAGCCTGCAGCTACTACTGAATTAAAGTTTTTATCATGGAAGACTGCTTTTTTGTTGGCTATTACCTCTGCAAGAAGGGTTTCTGAGTTGCAGGCCCTTATGGCGGTTGAGCCTTTCTTAATTTTCCATAAGGATAGGGTATCTTTACGTACTAATCCTTCCTTTATGCCTAAAGTGGTTTCTAGTGTGGCTTTAAACCAAACTATTCATTTGCCAACTTTTTATGCAAACCCCAAAATAAAGGGAAAAGATTTTGCACACTTTAGATGTACACAGGCAGTTGTATTATTTGGACAGAACTAAAGGGTTCAGGCAGTCTCAGCAGTTATTTGTTTCTTTTGCTTTGAGTTCTCAGGGCAAGCCTGTGTCAAAACAAACTATTTCTAAGTGGATTGGGTTTTGCATTGCTTTCTGTTATTCCCATCATGGCAAGGAAATTCCAGCTGGGATTAGGCCTCATTCCACTAGGGCTACTGCCACTGACAGCTTTTTGAGGGGTAGCAACTAAGGATATTTTGGAGGCAGCTACTTGGAGATCAGTGCATACTTTCTCTAGGCATTATCACCTACCACTTTACTCTAAATCCAGGGCTGGTTTTGCCACTGCTGTTTTGCAGGGCATTTTGGCAGCTCCTGCTTCCTATAGTTTGGCCATCCTCCCTTACCTCTGCTTTGGGATTCTACCCAAGTGTAAGGACTGCAGCAATGTGAGATGAAGAACATAGTACAGTTTTGTACCTACCATAAATGTAGATGTTCAAGATCCACATTGCTGCAGTCCTCCTTCCCTCTGTAGTTAGAGGCGTTGTGTGGGTTGGGTTGTAAATAGTGCATATTGTATATATTGTACATATTTTTAGTGCTAGGATGGTTGGTTGTTGGTTTGCTGTCTTTTGGTTTTGGCCTTTATTTCTAGGGTCTTCTGACATCTGGGGCAAGAAAAGACTGAGGATATGACGTCGGTCATGCGCATTTGTACCCTGACGTCCTGATGTCAGTCAAATGCGCCTTGACCGACGTCAGCCTTATACTTTGATATTCGGGCCGACCGAGGACAGCGGACTACCCAAGTGTAAGGACTGCAGCAATGTGGATCTTCGAACATCTACATTTATGGTAGGTACAAAACTGTACTTTTCTTTTGAAGAATTAGCGAGGAGCTCTGCCTAATGTAGATTGGAATCATGTTCCAAAGCATGGGAAGTCTCTGGGATAGGAATCTATCCCTCCAGCACGTCCTATTTATTGTTGTGGTGAGGTTTAGATCCCTAGAGCGTGTGGCTCGAGGGGGATGAGGTTTTCTTTAGGTGGAGGTATGTCCATCAATTCTGGCTTGGACATGGCCTTGTATGTCAGGCAGAGATGACCTCTGAGTAGGTGGTATGCAACCGAGTACAGCTAGAGTTTCTTCAGTCGAGCTGCATAGGGCATCTGTTTGAGGCCAGTGATCCACTTGGTGAGGTACTTCTGTGGTTTTTCCAGCTGTTGCAGGTGTCTTATAAGGTACATCCCAAATGGGGCATTGTACTCTGATGGGTCTGAGTGATGAGTAGAGGAGCAGAATGACCTCTCTTGATCTGGATGTGGACCCTTTTGTGATTAGGTGGGCCACGTAGGATTTTCTAACCACTTTGGGAATGTGATTATCAAAGGTGAGATTACCAAAGGTGAGATTACTATCTACTTGGGTCCCCAGACCCCTTATTATGCACTTTTTGGAATTTAGCTTGAGGCCATGATTTTGACACCAGGTCTCCATCTCAGTGAGACCCTTTTGGAGGATGTCTGTCAGCCGGAGAGTCAATTATAGTCCCTAGTTTGCAGTTGTCTGCGAACTTGGTCAGCCATAGTCCTCCTGTGCTTGACTGTACCTCTGAGAAGTATATGTCGAACAGGAGGGGTCCTAGGACTGAACCCTGGGGTGTGCCACTTGTAACCGGTTTAGAGTCGGACCTAGCTCCCGCAAGTCTTGCACCATACCATGTGGGTTCTGTCCGTGAGCCAGTTGGCAACCCATCTTGTGATGTAGGGGGTTATGTTCAGGCTGGTGAGCTTGTCTAGAATACTAGAATAGGGAATTCTGGTGACAAACCTGAGTTACGTCCTGGCAAGGATAGATAAAACACTTGCGTTATGAAGATGTATAGCTCTGTAACATTGGATTTTGGGGCCATCAATTACCAATCCAATACGAGATGTGTGCAGTCCTTTGCTAAACTAGGGGATGTATTGGCTGTGTTTGATAAGACTCCTGCCATCTTTCTTGCTGCATTCTGCTTCTCATGTAGGTAGTCATTCCATCAAATAGTGCTATGGTGCTGCTTCCTCTAGGGCAGCTATGTGAGGGTAACTCATTACAATTTTTACAACATAATTTGTAATGTCTTGTACTTCTCTACATAGTGAAAGAAAAAAGTTTTTAACTCTGCTTCGTCTGAAGTCCTAAACTGCACATTTATTTTCTTTTTTAGTTGTAGTCCCAAACTCTGAAATAGTTTTTTTCCATGTTGCTACTGTATTTCTTGCTTGCTCAATCATACCTTTTTCCAGCAAGTTAAAAGCTCTTTCAAAATTTTGCTAAAAAAATCGGCTCCCAAATGAATTAATGTTCATGTCTATACTGTTTTACTCTAGTGGCAAAATAATACTATCCATAATGCCATATGTTCACACTGCCATTACTTTGTTCCTGCTAGTGATCATATTTTCTGAAGAACTTCAGATGTTTGTCCCCTTAGTTCCTCCTTCCATTCTGCCTTGCCGCATCTGCATAACTTATTTCTCAGAACAAAAAACTCTGTTGCAGAGGTAGACCCTGAAAACTGGCTACTCCAGCAGAGAATATCGCTTATTTTCCCTTCAACAGCTGTTTGTGTTTTTTTTTTTTGTCTCGTTTCTTCTTCCTGTAAAGCACTGTCCACAATGTCACTCCATTGTGCTTCCTCTACTTTCTTTGGCTCTGCTGGTTCATGAAGTCTACCAGCACTTTTTTCCAGTTCTCTATTTTCCAACTCTGAGACAGTTATTCTCCTTCCTTCAGTAAGTTTTTTTTTTCCCTACTTCTCTGTCCAGTTTTGCTGCACTTCTCCTCCTTGGAATTCTTGGAACTGCAGTAGCAGCTGTCTAGTGCCACCTAGCAGCTACAAAGTGTGCTTCATCCTCCAAAGTGTAGAAGCTCCTTTGGCCTTGGCCAAATTTCCCTTAGTCAGTATGAATACTGTCGTGGGTCTCTTCTGATGAGAGGTTATTGATCTAGTAGGACTAACCAGGTCAACTAACTAATTCTGGCTCTGCGTGTCTCAATGGATGAAGAGTTCTGGTAAGAAAAGTATCGCCCTCCCTCCCCAGCTCCTCCTTTCACCTGTGACTTGATTTTAGAGGACATCCGGTATATTTGTTTAGTAGACATTGGCAGTAAACTGTATTCATAGTACCCAACTGCTGGGGAGCTTCAGAGGTGTCGCACACTACATTCAAACATCTGGAACTGTGTTAAAAGTATTGCATCCATTATTTTTAATCACTTTAATCTTTGTATTTTGACCAGTTTTAGCTTCTGCACAGCATGACGTAAGTTGGTAAGGTGTACTTGAAATAAATACCAATATGAATTTCTGTGAAGTAAAAGTGTGTAAATCAATACATATTTCAATTGCACAAGTAAGTAAACAGGCCAATGAGAGTAACTTGCAGCCTAACCACAACACCCAACATGGAATCCTCTCCCCCTTCAAGAAGGGCCACTTACGATGTCTAAAGATTTGAGTGTGCCCATATAGTTATCTTGTGTAGGTTAGTGTTTATTATAGCTAAAGTATTACTTTGCTTTACTGTTTGTGGGACACATGGGTCGTTTTTATTCTGTAGGTGATGAATCCTCTGGGATAATGACCTGTCACTGCATTGTCTTACTAATTTGTGGTCTTTTTGTGTTTGAAAATGCATCAACCTCCCTTTTTCTCCATTTTCAACATGGAGTTGGGGTGTTGGTTCAGCTGTCACCATTTCCCTTAATTCAGTGCCACTCCTTCGACCTTTCAACAATCCTGCTTGACTGTTGCAGGTCTCCTCCCACACATTTCATCCATGTTTTTACTTGATGCCCTCATTTCCTCTTGCCTTCTTGTCTGTCTCAAATCATCTTCACCAGATCCAAATCACCATAATCTATTTTCTTTGACCTTATCTTCAATTGGAGCAACTTGGGCTTCTGCTGTGTCCTAATTTATTTGTCTGTGTATCCTAACACAGTCTTAGGCACTTCATCACTGCCCAAATTTCTGTATCATACAGTAGTACTGGTTGCATAGGTTCATAGGTAAGTACTGGGCTATCTGCCCAAGGGCATTTATAAGCCTAGCCAGAATGTGTTGGCTTTCGCCTCCCTTTTAGATTAGCTTCCTGAGCCTTTGTCCAGCAGGGCCACTGAAGTGATCCCAGGGGTAAATTTATGATTTCCCATCCACTCTTCCAGATTTCTCTTGAAGAGAATCAGTGAGGGGCTTTGCCTAACATAGATCGGGATTCTATTCCAGAGCGAGGGAAGTCTCTGGGACAGGAATCTATCCCTCCAGCATGTCCTATTTATTGTTGTGCTGAGGTTTAAATCCCTAGAGTGTGTAGCTCTATGATTTGGTTTTCTTGAGGTGGAGCATGTCCATTAATTTCAGGTTAGACATGGCCTTGTACATCAGGCAGAGACCTCTGAGTAGGCAGTAAGCAACCGAATAGAGCTGGAGTTTTAGTCGAGCTGCATAGGGCATCTGTTTGAGGCCCACGATCCTCTTGTTGAGGTACTTCTGTGGTCTTTCCAGCTGTTGCAGGTGTCGAGCAAGGTACATCCCAAATGGGGCATTGTACTCTATTATGGGCGTGATGAGTAGAGGGGCACAATAACCTCTCTTGATCTAGATGTGAACCATTTTGTGATTAGGTGGGCTACATGGATTTTCAAACCACTTTGGCAATGTGATTATCAAAGGAGAGGTTGCTATCTACTTGGGTCCCCAGATCCCTAATTACATCTTCCGTACTTAGTGGATTACCACCTATGTGGTAGTTCATGGGCACTTTGTTTTTCCCAAAGGGGATGACTATGCACTTTTTAGTATTTAGCTTGAGGCCATGGTTCTGACACCAGGTATTCGTCTCAGTGAGACCCTTCTGGAGGATGACTGTCAGCCGGAGAGTCGATTATGGCCCCCAGTTTGCAATCATTTGCGAACTTTGTCAGTCATAGTCCTCCCGTGCTTGCCTGTACTTCGGAGAAGTATATACCGAACTGGAGGGGTCCCAGGACTGAGCCCTGTGGGATGCCACTTGGTAACCGGTTTAGAGTCTGACATGGCACCTGCAACTCTGACCATGTGAGTTCTATCCATGAGCCAGTTGGCAACCCATCTCGTGACATAGGGGTTGATGTTCAAGCTGGTAAGCTTATCTATAATGCCTGAGTGGGGAATGGTGTCTAAGGCCTTTGCGATGTGCAGGTAGGCTGTGTTGACTAACTTTCCCTCATCTATGGCCTTGGTAACTGTTTGTTTCAAAGAAGTCAACTAGGTTTAGGAGGCAAGATCTGCCTTTAACAAAGCTGAATTGGGTAGGGTCCAGTGTCTGGAGGTTCCCAATGTCTCTGTTAATGAGTTCCATGTTTATGCGCTCCATAGCTTTGCAGACCAGGTTGGTCAGACTTATGGGGAGATAGTTCCTAGGATCCCTTTTGGCACCACCTTTGTGGAGCGGTGTGGGTACATAGCCTGTGGTAAGGCTGAGTTTGAACAGTGAATTTAGGTGAGGGGTTGGTTCATTTTGGAGCTTGTGTAAGACGCAGATTGGGATACCATCCAGTCCCATTGATGCTGCATTTTTGGCTTTGGAAAGGACCGTTTTCACTTGTGTCTGATGTCTGGGGCTCTACATTCATCTGGGATGGACACTGGTCCTTTTGGGGGTGGGGGGGGGTAAAGTTTTCCACTGACCCTGTCACCCAGGATGTTGGCAATGTCAGTTGGTTAGTTTTGCACTAGTTCAGAGCAGATCTGAGAGTAGCCACTTAGATTCTTGACATAGCTAAAGAAGGCTTTGTGATTTATCTTTAGAGTCTTTGGCAATTTTTCTTTCGAAGTTGGCCTTGGATGATTTTATGAGGGATCATAGTTTCTTGCTAATACTGATCAGGGATGCCTTCCCTTTTTGGGATTTTGCTCTATCATGTAATAGTTTCCTCCTCCTGTTGTATAGCTTATTTATGGCTGGGGTCCACCAGACTGGTTTCCTCTCTTTGGAGGAGTGAGTCTTTGTTTTACTTGGGATGGCTCGATCCATGCATTCCTGTAGGTGCTCATAGAATGCATTTGTAAAGGTTTTTGCAGATTGGGCAGCATTATCCTTTAGCAAGAGGGCTTTGCAACTTTCCACCTCGGTCTTGAAGTGTGAAGTTTGCTTTTGAAAAGTTTATCACAGTGGTTTATTTGACTGGAGGTGGGGGTCGGGATGTGGATGTCCAGTGTGATTAGTTTTATGGTCTGATCTTACCAGCGATTGGTTTACCTCTGGTGTGGAACATTGATCCCCCATGTTGGTGATGATCAGGTCCAATATGTTGTCGCTTCTTGTGGGAGTGGTGACCAGTTGTTCCAGGACGTTTGAGTCTATAAGCTCTAGGAAGCTTGGGCATTAGTACTTGAGTAGTTTTCCCAGTCAATGTTTGGGTAGTTGAAATCCCCCAATATTATAGTGTTAGGTAGGACCTTCACATTTTTCAGTGTTCTCAGGAATGCTGAGTGGGGGTCCTGAGACAAGGTGGGGGTTCTGTAGAAGCTACAATCTGAAAAGTAGCTTTGCCCACTGTTAGTTGCACATGGATGGTCTCTGAGGCCTCGTGCTGTGCCACTAACCTGGAGGTGTGGGTATTCTTGATGAAAATGGATACACCCCTGCCTTTTGTATTTTGGTCCAGGTTCTGGGGTCGAAAGGTATGGTATGAGTTGTAGCCTGGTAGTGCTGGGGTGCTCTTTGGAGCCTTCAACCACTGTTTGTACAATTTGCCTTTCAGCTCTCTCATTCTTTTGTGATGTACTACTCCTGGCACTCCGAATCAGAGGGGCTGCAGTCAAATGCACAATATTTGACCTCATTAGACTTCTTTCCCTCAACCACCTCTACCTGGTACCCGAATCTGTTCCACAATTTTCTCTTCTATTTCAATTCTCACCACCTTCTGATTTACTGTATTTGCTGCCATTCTAACCCTTTCTCTTATCTGTGCTCAAATTTCATCCAGTGTGCCTTCAGTTTTGCATTCCATTCCCCTATCCTTTGCCGAAATTCTTGCTTGGTCTGCTTGTAATGCCACATCTGCATAGAGCAGTTATGTTGATCTATCACCTCCTACCTGTTTGCTCATCTCGTCCATCACCAGTTGAACTGCAGTGGGCTCGGAGCTGAACACTGCACTACCACTTTACTTGGAACTCCTGTGAGTCCAAACACAATTCGTACTTATCATTGGGTCCTTGTACATAACCTGCTCTAATTCTGTCAATGTTTCTGGGACTTGGAACCATTACATTACTGCCCAAATCAGCTTTCTTGATCTTTTATGCTTTCTTCAAGTCTAGCAGTGCCCAGTTGGGCTCATTATCTCTAGCTCTTTCACAACTATTTGTCTCGCTGCCAACCAGGTCAGTTGTGCTACATCGTGATCTGAATTCTAATTGCTAATCTTCAATCTTACTTTCTACTACTGTGCATATTCATTTCTGTCACCCTATACAGAACTTGGATGCAGTATTATGAGGGCTATTAACTGCCAGTTATCACATGTTAAAGTACATTGAGATCCTGCAAAAGAAAATCCTTGATAAAGTAGAGGGGATCCCAGACGACAGTATACAGAATGACCCAGGGAATGGCTAGATCAGTAGTCCAAATATACAGACACTCAGTAAAATGTGGCTCTGATGCATTGGTTGCACCTTTTTAGGGCAGCTGCTGTGGGGTCTGTGTCCCACACACACCTGGCTGAGTACACAGCATGTATGACCAGGTGGAAATGGAACTTCTTGATGCCCCACTGGATAAGGAGTTCCTCTTTGATGCCCCTGTTCAGAGTTTTCAAAAAAAAATGAACAGAAAAGGGAAACTAATCAAGAGTTAAAGAATTCTGGATCTGTCCAATACATAATGGGAACTACTCTGTCTTTACCAAGACCTCCTGAGGCAAGAAAGGGAGTAAGTGTTGGCAAGCTGAACAATGTACTAGACTTGGGGATCCAAGGATTCAGTGCCCTCACAGTGCTACCGAGACTTTCCATAGGAAATGTCTAAAGTTTTATGACTGGAAGATTACTTTCTGGTTTTGTACTCTACCGTTGGCTTCTCTACTGCTCCCAGGGTTAAATGTTTAGCACCAGTTATAGCCCATTGCTGGACCTTAAGAGTTCACATTTACCCTTTTCTGGATGACTAATCCATGGGAAAACCTACTGTAACTTCAGATAACCCTGCAAATCACCATGGATTGCTTTCAGAAGGTAGACCTCACCCCCAACCTCTGAAAGTCTGAACTACAGCCAAGAAGTCGTTTTGGGCACACGCAGTGCAACAAAAGGCCTTCATACCCCAAGACCATTTTTTTTTTTTTTTTTACACTTGACATGCTACCTGTAGAGCCTATTGCAAAGGCAGTCAAGTTGCTGCAAGGGGAATACCCAAAGGCCTTTGGATACATGACATGTGTAAAACACCTGAGCAGCATTCACAACCCTTAGAAACCCCGGTACATATTTTCATCTGCCTGAAAAAAGAACTAGTTTGGCGGTTAGACACCATTATACCCATGGGCAAACGTCTGCTTACCAGAGTCATAAAAACAGTCACCTCAGGAGCTCTTGACATAGCTTGGGGTGCACACTTGAAACATTTATAGATGTAGGGAATCTGGACTCCAGAACAAAGGAAACTGCACATGAACCTAAAACAAGTGCTGGTAGTGTTTCTAGCTGTGAAAGTGTTTCGAAGCAATCTGACCCCAGGAACACTGAAGAGTTTGACAGGGCACCACTGTTGTATGGTACATAAACAAGGGGGAACACATTCTTACCCCAGTGCAGTTAAACAGTTTAAAGGTATGTTTTTTAACACAAGAATGACAACTGACACATCTTGTATCCTGGGTCAGAACACCATATCAGAGTCTCTGAGCAGGGACCTTTTGGACCCCAGTGAATGGATGCTGGAGAGAGTTTTCTGGACCTGCCCCAATAGTTGGAATAGCCCAGTATAGATCTTATCTCTTCTGAAAACTGACAAACTGCAAATGTTCTGCCTCAAAATTCAACAAACTCATTCTCCTTTAAATGGACAGACCTCTTCCTGTATGCCTTTCCTCCGTTTCACTTAATCCCCAGGGTATTGCTAAAAGGGAGGTTCGACAATCCAGGCATGATGCCCAGTCTTCTGGCCAAGGCAGCACTGGTTCTCCCTTCTGTTGACTCATCACCCCCCCCCCCCGATTTTCTCACAGCTGAAGGGTTTGTCATTCAAACACACCTGAGCATGCTCAAGCTAACAGCCTAAAAGATTGGATTTAAACACCAAACAGTGCACATTAATGCACTGAAGTATCATGTCATGAGTTTTTTTTTTTTGCCTATAACAGAAAAATCATACTTTATCAAAACCATCAGAAAAATGTACTTCGCAAGGCCAAAGGTATGATGCCACCTAATGCTGGCACGAATCAAGTGCTGAAAAACTTTTAACCTGAACATTGTATTAAGGTACGTTCATCTGACATCTCTGCTTGCATACCCTGTTCTATCTATATTTAAGCCCCATTTGCAACTTTTGTGTGTGTGCCTGTGACATTTTTACCCTTTGGTTTGCACACATACATACAAACTACCTAGTAAAAACTGCAAGGAGGACTCTGGCAAAGCCAAAGTTTCACTCTGTAATACCACAAACCTATTGTACTTGGAGGATTATGGGATATATGACATATGACCCCTTAAGGAGACACTAGCGTTTCAGCTGCATGGTTGAGATATTGTTTAGTCATATTTTGGGCTGTGGAAATTTCCTTTCCATTCATAGAATTTAACAAGTTCTTAATTTTAGCATCTACAGCTGCTACATAAATGTTTTATTTCAGTTTTGCAATAGCATAGGTGCCCTAATTACCGACAAAGCCTGTTTGGAGTCCATCTTGAATATTTTCAGAATTTATCCAAGTGGATTACAGTGGATATAAAGTGTACACACCCCTGTTAAAATGCCAGGTTTTTGTGATGTAAAAAAGACCACAATAAATAATTTCAAAACTTTTCCCACCTTTAATGTGACCTATAACCTGTACAATTCAATTGAAAAACCTGTTGGGGGGGGGGGGATATAACAAAATAAACGTACAATACGCTGGTTGCATAAGTGTGCACACCCTTGAACTTATACTTTTGTTGAAGCACTTTTTGATTTAATTACAGCATTCAGTTATCTTGGGTTAAGCACCTGCCATCAGTTAGGGACTCTGATTAACCCCAAATAAAGTTCAGCTGTCCTAGTAGAATTTTGCTGACATTTACTCAGTTGCCTGCTACAGCAAAAGCCATGGTTCACGTCGAGCTTACAAAGCATCAAAGGGATTAATCAGGAGAAGGGTACAAAAAAATTTCCACAGCATTGGATATACCAAGGAATGCAGTGAAGACTGTTATCAAAAAGTGGAGAAAATATGGGACAACAGTGACATTGCAAAGAACTGGACGTCCCCCAAAACTGATGAAAAGACTAGATGAAAACTGGTCAGGGAGGCTGTGGTTGTGTACTACATGTAACCACAATCTCCTGTATTCTCCATATGTCTGGGTTATGGAGTAGGGTTGCAAAACAGAAGCCTTTTCTTACACACACGCAAACATCCAGGTCTGGCTAAAATTTGCAGAACAATACATCAAGTCTCCCAAAAAGCATGTGGGAAAATGTGTGCTATGGTCTGAGACCAAGGTTGAACTTTTTGGCCACAAATCCAAAAGGTACATTTGGTGCAAAAACAGCACACTGCATCACCAAAAGAACACCATCCCCATGGTGAAGCATGGTGGTGGCAGTATCCTGCTTTGGGGTTGCTTTTCTTCAAATGGAACTGGGGCTTTAGTCAAGGTGGAGGGAATTATGAACAGTTACAAATACCAGTCACTTTCGTCCCAAAACCTTCAGGCATCTGCTAGAAAGCTATATATGAAGAGGAATTTCACCTTTCAGCACGACAGTGACCCCAAGCATACATCCAAATCAACAAAGAAATGGCTTCACGAGAAGAAAATTAAACTTTTGGAATGGCCCAGCCAGCGACCATACCTAAATCCAATAGAAACTGTGAGGTGACCTGAAGAGGGTTGTTCACAAGAAATACCCTCACAATCTGACAGATTTGGAGTGCTTTTGCAAGGATGTGTTGCTGTAGGTCTCTTGGCAGCCTCCCTGACAAGTTTTTGTCTTGTCTTTTCATCAATTTTGGAGGGACATCCAGTTCTTGCAACGTCACTGTTGTCCCATATTTTCTCCACTTTTTGATGAATGTCTTCACTGTGTTCCATGGTGTATCCAGTGCTGTGGAAATTTTGTACCCTTCTCCTGACTGATGCCTTTCAACAATGAGATCCCTTTGATGCTTTGTAAGCTCTCTCTGAACCATGGCTTTTGCTGTAGCAGGCAACTGAGTACATGTCAGGAAAATCCTACAAGGACAGCTGAACTTTATTTGGGGTTAATCTTGAGTCTCTAATTGATAGCAGCTGTGTACCCAAGAAAACTGAATGCATCATTAAATCAAAAGGTGCTTCAACAAAGTATTAGTTTAAGGGTGTGCACACTTGTGTAACCCAGCTTATTGTATGTTTTTTATATTTTTTAACCCCAACAGATGTTTATTATTTAGCTGAATTGTACAGGGTATAGGCCACATTAAAGGTGGGAAAAGTTTTGAAATGATTTATTGTGGTCTAATTTCCTTATATCACAAAAACCTGGCATTTTAGTGTGTGTGTGTGTGTGTGTGTGTGTGTGTGTGTGTGTGTGTGTGTGTGTGTGTGTGTGTGTGTGTGTGTGTGTGTGTGTAATTTTTATTTCTGCTGATGTTCTGATCCCACAAAAGAGGATTTTGTTGAAAGTACCCAAGATTCTTATCAGTATGCTAGTAAAAGGAGGTTTTTAAAACTCCTTGATGTGTATCCTAATCACTGCATTAGGTGCAGAACTGTACACTTTCTCTCCCAGGTATGTCTTGCTGTATTGTATTTCCTTGGGTAAAAAAATCTGTAAAGGATTATTGACCATAATTTTTATCTTCTGTAAAAGATAATCCCCGGGATTCGTGAAGCTTGCGCTGGAGTAGCGTCGACGATCTAGCGCCAAATATGGCCGCCGAGCGATTCAGGTATGAGCTTTTTCCATGTGCACTACCAGCATACGCCAGAGCTGCGCAGCTCCCGGTGCACATATGCTAATTGCCGCATGCGCAGCAGTGTTGCATGCAAGTGAAGGTATATAGCGATTCATAAAGTGGTGCAGGCATAGTGTAAGCATGAAGAAATGTAAACCAAAAAAAAAAAAACTGTTTACATTTTGTCAAACATAAAATCAGAGCCATGAAAGCAGACCAAACTTGCGTATTATAATGTTAATATATGCCAATGTCTAAATATATAGCCAATGGCATAATAAAACATGCACAACACATAAAAAAATAACATTTAATGTCATGGCCACACTAATACAAAGTAAAACTGCAGTGCATCTGTGCGCAAACGGGATCACAAGGAAAATATACTTGGATGTCATAAAACTGCAATGTAACATAATTCATGAATTCCCCATAATAGTCAGTGGCACGCGTGCTACACCACAACCATGGAGCAAGGGTTAAGGGTCTGTGACAGTGTTCTGCGCGGTAACTAGGAATTGGTAGTCAATGCCATGCAAATGAGTCAAGTAATACTGAATCGCAAACGCCCCACAGGCGTAAGGATGTACCACACGGTGTAGCGGTACAACACTGAGAAGTGGCCTGGAGGGAAACATGACATCAAGAGAGGGGTGCGCCACCATAGCTGTAAGCACATTGGATCATTGCTAATCCGGTTTGCCTGTTGCTAAGCAAAGCCGCATTATAGGGGTGTGGAAGTAGCCATAGCTTTGCTTAGCTGAGAGCACACAAGGTAACCAAAAGTGCATGTGAACGTGGATGAAAACTGGCTCGACACCCAGTAAACGGCTGTGTGCGGCGTGCACCACAGCTGAAATGAAGGATATGGGAAGACCATAAGGAAATGCTGCAGCATGGTAATTGGAGTACAAATGAGTAACACCTAGGAACTCGCAGTGGGCCATTGACAACAGCTAACAAGGCTGCTAGCAGCTACCTGCAGAACAGGAAAGGAGAGGTGCCGTACAGCAAAGAAAAGAGAATTGTCAGAGCAGAACAAAGCAAACTTGCAGTAGATCAGCCACATAACACATTTCCCAACACAATCCTGGGTTGTGAAAGTACAAAACAAAGCTGGCAGCTGGATGAATGGGAGGGGAATCGGGTTGAAAATTGAAGTAAAGGGAAATAGATGAATCACGGCAGCCAAGTGAAAGTCAACACCAAAGGCCCTACAATAGCAGTACCTGCTGTAAAACCAATAATTAAGATGCCCTATTGCACAAACACCCAATTGTCATCCATTGCGCAGTAGTATAAGGTGTGAAAGCCCCACACACACACACACACACGTGTATTCCCAGCCACTCTGCACCATTGGTGTATACAGACTGGGAACTTTTAATATGTACTTGTTAGGGGCTGCCATAACTTTGATTCACTAGCATGTGGTGGAGACTGATGGTGGTGTGGAGGATGATGCTGACAACCATCTCAGGCACCAGAGGAGGAGAAGTGTTCAGACCCAGGGTAACCTACCAGGGGCTTACATGATCTGGAGATAGAGCATTACAGGGTGGACAGGGATATCATACAGCAACTTGTTCAGCTGTGCTGGCCATGCCTTAGAGCCAGAAGTAACCAAAGGGAACCCATCCCAGTGGACATGAAGGTATGTGTAAGCTGGAGAATACTAGCCACAGGTACCTTCCAAAGGCCAACTGGGGATGATATGGGGATCTCGCAGGCATCAGCATCCAGGGTACTCCAGTTCCTGGATGCCATGTTACCACATGCCAATGAGTACGTATACTTCCCCCGAACACAGGAGGAGTTGGCCAGCAATATGCGTGTCTTCCACCATGTGGCAGACTACCCGTAGGTACTGGGTGCAATAGACTGCATGCACATCAAGTCACCACCCAGTGAGCAGGGTAGGCGCTACATAAACCGCAAGGAATACCCCTCCATCAGTGGCCAGGTCGTGTGCAATGCCCAGGGCACTATCATGGATGTGTGTGCTGGCAGCTATCACGACTGCCACATCTGGCATGCCTCACAGCTGTATCAGGTATTTGCCAGGGGGGACATCCCATATGGCCACCTGGTGGGGGATGCTGGCTATGCACTGGAACTGTGGATGATGACTCCCATCAGAAATGCGCACACAGCCACGCAAGAACGCCATAATGAGGCACACGCAGAAATCAGAATCATCATACAGCACGTGTTTGTGATGCTGAAGTCACGGTTCCGTTGCTTGGACATATCTGGTGGAGCCTTGCAGTACTCTCCAGGCACGTGTGCCCACATCTTCATAGTACATGCCATGCTACACAATATGATCCTGCGGAAATGGCTGCAGCAGTGACAGAATAGTGAAGGCCCTCACAGCCCACCACCATTGCCAAGGGACCCACAGGCACAGAGGGACTCAGACCACGAACACCCTGTGCTAGCCCCAGTAGGCCCATGCCTTGGCAAAGAGGGAACGTATATCACACACAGTGTAGGCACTCTTGGACTGACGCCCTTCTCAACCTGCGCACACAGCAAACCTGGATGGCACATGACCACTTGTAAATTGTCATGTATAGGTGGTCTACAGTGTGCATCCTACATAGCCCTCAACTATTGTGTACACAACCGCCACTGGCACAAGATAAGTCAATACCTGAACAATAAATTAAGCTATCAGCATGTGTCCATACTGATACATAGGTAGGTACATGCCCAACTGCCGAGGCCACTCATAAGCATAGGCAAAAAGTGTCTGCTGTCGCCACTTCATGAATTAACTGTCACTCTGTGGAGCAGAGCCAATTGCGGGATCCCTGGGGTGTATCCACTGTTTCCCCACCCACTCTGCAAGAATACCCTGGAGTGTTGGTGAGGGGTTTTCTGTAATGTAATCGGTGATGTAGTTCCAAATAATGGGGAGTATCCCTGACTGGAATCTTCTCAGATGTTTACATGTTACATAGTATACCTTAAACACAGCTTGCATATATATGTAGCTTTTCCACAGAATAATAAACATGTGGAACACACAACTGTTGAAATGTGCGTTAATCACCCTTGCATTACCAGTGCCTCCTCTGAGAGGTAAAATAACACTGCCAGGAGTAGAACACGCAACCAATGTACACATTATTCACAATAACATACCACTAAGCTACCTGAGATGTACCAATGGCAGTTGTGTATACTGACTGGATAAAACACAAAAGGTAGGAATGTGTGTAAATAGGACAAACTGGTGTTACATATATATGTAGATATATAGATAGGTTAACCTCTACATAACCATGGAGGTACATATAAATGGGATACCTACCACATACCGACTGTTTTACATACAGACATGAGTAATCCCGAGGCTTAAGGTCCGAACGGACACAGTTCTGAAACACCAGATGCGCGAGGTTTAAAATCACGATGTTAAGGGACAGTCAGTGCTTCTGGTGTTGCGGTTCAGGTAGGTTATTGTGTGCAAGTGTTTCCGAGGGCTGTAGTGCGTGTAAGTGTGTGTTCTGAGTGTGGTGTGTGTGTTCTTGGGGGACTGTAATGTGTGGGTGTGGGTTAGCTTTGTGCTTCTGTTTGTGCGATCTAGGAGGTAGAATATTAAAGTAGGGGGGTATGAGGGGTGCAGACACCTACATGGGGGGGGTGTAGAGGGGCTTGCCCACCTGCTCATATGTAGTGTAGGATGGTTGGTTTGGATGTGGTGGGTAGCGGTGTGTCTGTGTGTTCCATGTTCGTGTTACTTTCGCGAGTTGCTGTCAGTAATGTGGGGTATGGGAGTCTGGGCCTGGTACTGTGTGCGTCAGAACTGTGTGGTTTCGGGATTCCATAGGTATCCTGTATACAGCGGTTGAAGTGTTCATATATGTGTATAACATGGACCATAACAATCACACATTCCACCATGACCAACCTTTTATGAACAAATGATTTGGAGTGTATATGCCTATACACTATTACAAATATGTGCTATGGACATGATAGTGTTACCACCTGTCCCACTTTGCGAGGGACAGTCCCTCTTTGGGCAGTTGTGTCCTGACCAAATATATTAAACGTGGCAAATGTCTTGGGATTGTAGGACATGCATATGTCCCATATGTAATGTAATAGTTGCATGCAATAGTTCTTTCTGTATCTAAAATACCTACGTGTTACAAGAAACAGGATAAGCAACTAAACTGTACAAGAATAAGCTTATATTTAGGCAAGAAAGGAAAGTTCTATCCTTTGTACTGACCGTGGGTTTGTCGGCCTGTAAATTCTGATGCGTGTCCCGATGTCCCACTATGGCCATATGAAAAGGTGGCAACCCTAGCCAGAGAGGGTCAGTCACCAACACAACTACAGTGACTGCAAATACCTGACCGAAATACACAGCTTTCATGTAGCAACACTTTTTATTATATTCTAATGTATTTCCGAAAGGATTCAAGGACTAACATCACCTGCATGCTATACAGGAACCACATAACAGTGCCTTAATGAATCACTCTGCAATTACCATAGTATTAGTCCACTAAAGGATAGGTGCTCAAATAGTGAAGGAACCCTCACGCACATATCTATTTATGTATAAAAGCAGTTCCTACACATCTGCAATGCACACCCACCAACATCACCCCCACACCCAAACAAATTACAATACAAACTGTAATAACATCACAAATTATTCACTCACTATACGACATCTGCAGAAGCCTCAACATACCTTGTCAGAGATGCACTAACATGGCCCTATGTGAAATGGTTGCTGTTATACAAATGGAACAGCTGCTGATGTTACAGGGTTTGTTTGCACTAATCCCATTTGAGAGGGTTGTGTGTACACTGGGGATGTGTTACCAATTACTGAGTAACAGCACAGTATGCTACACATGTACACCAAATCAAGGATGTCTGGTGAGCAAACTGTGAACCACAACAGTTCATGCATAGCCATACAGCCTTGAGCTGCCCAAACATCCTTGCCAGACTTCAACATCTGCAGAAGTATCTGGTGCAAACAAACCCTGCATAAGTAGCAATATTCTGAAATATAACCGCTGTACTCGCATGTAGAACAAAATCATCTAGCCATTACACACAATCCACGGGAGTCATGAAGCTAATATCTGTCAGTCTTCATATAGCTGTTGAAATACATCACAAACAACACGTCCAGGCCATCTTCCTCGAAAGTAAGGCAAACTGACAATGCCCAAAAGGAGTACTCAGTTATGCACCACTGTTGCCATGGCATCGGCTAATGGAGTAGCTGCACATCTGATGTGCATCTAATTAACTACTTTGGAACACCAATTGGTGGTGCATGTTACCGATATTTAACTAGAAAAGGATGGCTTATCACACATTCAAACCATCCATATATGCCAGCAGAATGTTGCAAAGAAGATTGAAACTGAAACACAAACTGAAAAGGATTGAATCAATTGTTAACGACACGTCTGGTTACTAATAAGGTATGTAGAACAGTCAGTATGTCTGTGTATTAAGTACCTGTTCTGTAGTATTTAAAGTGCACGCAATCCATATAGTGGAAACAATCTTGTAGTGATGTATTGAGCATAGTAACACTTGTAATATTTGTGTGTACTGCTGTAGGTCACAAGGCAAACACCGCAAGGGATGCTATATAAGGGCTTTGAACACAAATATTCCTTGCCAGCCGCTGTCAGTGGCAGGGTTGGTCTAACAAGTATGTGCTATAACAGGGGATAGTATATTGTGATATATTGTAATAGTAACCTATGTATGGGTGTATTACTGAGAATAGCATGTTGGAGGTTGGCCCACTGTGCAATTATGATTTGCATTGTGGGATATTGTGCCAATAACTGTGTAATGTACAGTATTGTAGGCAGATATGTATTACAAGTTACATAGCATTACTGTTTTATGTTAGGCAAACAGTTATGTCTATTGGCATTTATAATGCACAGTAACAGGATACATATGACTTAGTCACCCGACAGTTTATCAGCATGATTGCAAAGTAAAATGGAAGAGCTAGTTAACTATCCATGCACATAAGACATGTAATAAGTGCAAAGGTAGGTACTAGGCTGTCTTACCAAGGGTATTTAAAAGCCTCGCTAGAGTATGTTGGCTTTTGCCACTCCCATGGGTTGGTTCCCTGTGCCTCTGAATGGTAGAGCCATTCGTTCCCCGTGCCTCTGTCTAGCAGAGCCACTGCAGTGATCCCCGGGGTATATGTCCATTTCCCATCCACATGTCAAGGTTTCCCTTGAAGACTGCTAGTGACGGGCCCTTCCTGATGTACATTGGAATCGTGTTCTAAAGCATGGGGAGTATCCGGGTCAGGAATCTATCTGTCCAGCACGTCCTAGTCATCATGGTTAGGTGTATATCCCTAGAGCATGTGGCTCTCAAGGGCCTCTGTTTAGGTGGAGCATATCCAGCAATACTGGGTTGGACATGGTCCTTGTATGTCAAGCAGAGATCACCTGTGAGTATGCGGTATGCAACCAAGTACAGCTGGAGTTGGGCTGCATAGGTCATCTGTTTCAGGTCCGTAATCCTCTTGGTGTGGTACTGTTGTGGTCTTCCAAGCTGTTGCAGTTGTCTTGTAAGGTATATCCCAAATGGAGTGTTGTATCCTTTAATGGGTCTAATAAGTCATGAGTAGAGGCACAATGGCCTTTGACCTGGATGCAAACCCATTGGAGATTAGGGGGGCCATGTAGAAGGATATTCTAACCAACTTGTCATTATGGGTATCGAAGGAGAGATTGCCATCTACTGGGGTTCCCAGATCCCTTATTACCTTTTCTGTATGTAGGGGACTAGCACCTATGTGGTAGTCCGTGGGTAATTAGTTATATCCAAAGGGGATGGCTGTGCACTTTTTGGCATTCAGCTTGAGGCCATGATATTGACACAAGGTATCCGTCTCAGTGCAACCCTTCCAGAGAGTGTCTGTAACAGCTGGGGAAACAATTATGGCCCCTAGTTTGTCTGCATACCTTTTCAGCCAAAGCCCTCCTGTGCTTGCCTGTACATCAGAGAATTATATACCGAACATGAGGGGTTCTAGGACTGAGCCCTGGGGGATGCCACTTGTATACAGTCGGACCTAGGGTATGCAACCCCCACTGTGTGGGTTCTGTCCGTGAGCCACTTTGCAAACCATCACATGACTGGGTTAATGTTCAGGCAGATGGGTATGTTGATAATACCAGAATGAGGAATGGTGTTGAAAGCCTTTGAGAGAGCAAGGTAGGCTGTGTGGACCTCCTTACCCTCATCTAATGCCTTGGTAACTGTCTCTAAAAAGTCCACCAGGTTTAGGAGGCATGGTCTGCCCTTAAAGCCAAACTTGGAGGGGTCAAAGGTTTGGAGGTACCCAATGTCTGACTGAGATTCATGATGTGCTCCATAGCCTTGCAGACCAGGCTAGTCAGGCTTATAGGGCAAAAGGTCCAGTGGTCCATTGTGGTACCACCTTTGTGGAGTGGGATAACTGTTGCTGTGCACCATTCAGGGGGCACTAAGCCTGATGTGAGGCTATTTTTGAACATGGTGCATAGGTGGGGAGCCAGTACGTTCTGAAGTTCATGTAAAACGCAGCCTGGGATGTTGTCCAGTCCCATGGATGCTGTGATATTGGATTTAGAGTGTGCAGCTTTGAGTGGGAGGGGGAAAGGTATCTGCCAGGATGTTGGCAATATAAGTTGGTTCTGTAATGTCCGTGCCTTTGTGCTGTAACTCAGAGCAGATCTGGGTGTTGACATCTGGATATGTGACATGGCTATAGAATGCTTTGTGGTTGTTGTTGGAATTAGTGGTGGTTTTGTTTTCGTAGCTAGCTTTGGAGGATCTTATAAGGGATCTCACCTTCTTAGTGATGCTGACCAGGGAGCTCCTCCACGCATGGGATTGTACTCTCGTTTGCAACAGTGTCTTCCTCTTGTAGTACAGCTTGTTTATGGCAGGGGACCACCAGATTGGTTTCCTTAATTAGGAGTATAGCATCTTGGTTCTGTTTGGGATAGCACAATCCATGCACTCGTGTAAGTGCTTATAGAGTGCATTTGTGTAGGATTCAGCAGTTGTAACAGTATTGTCCATCTGCATGGGTGTCGTGACATTCACCACGTCTGTCTTAAGAAGTTTGCTTTGTAGACATATACTGTGGTTCCCTTAATGGGGGCGGGATGTGAATATCAATGGTGTTCAGCTCATGGTTGGATCGGACCAACGAGGAGTTGACTTCGGGTGTGGAGCACTGGTCACTCATGTTGGTAATGCCTAGGTCTAGGGTATTGTTGCCCCTGGTGGGTGTGTGGATATGTTGATCCAGGGCATTGGTGTTTATGAATTCCAGAAAGCGTTGAGCTAATGAGTTGGTACACTAGTAGTTTTCTCAGTTAATGGTGGGGTAGATTCAGTGAGACTATGTGATGCGAATGTTTACCTTCTCCACATGACTGTCGCGGTCAGGCTTGGTTGGAGAGAGCTTTACCTCCAGTTTGGCTAGATAAGTGCATCTCTCTCAGGTTGTAGTGTTTGGTTGTAGGTGGAGAGGCTTGTCTGTGTACATGAGGCAATGTGTACATCGCCTCAAGATGTCTATATTCATCAGACAGACAGGAGAGAACACTGGCAGTTGACTCTTGGACATGCCTGAGTATAGAACTACTTTCCCCTAGATAAGTGAGGAAAATGAGTACAAGAGCAATTTTACTCTAAGCAAGTGAGAAGTATGTACAAAACCTGTTTACCTCTAGGTAATGAGGAAGATTGAGTGCTATAGTCATTAGTAGCTTATGTAGTGCTTACAAGTTCTGAACAAGTGCTGAGCATGAATAAGGAATCCAGATAGGGTCTTGGATAACATAAACACCCCCCCCCAACAGGTACACAATCGTATATCCATGTACACCACAGGGCCCCTGTACCCACAACTATGCAGGTACAAGCTGCACTAAGGCTGTATGGGACCTATCCACTTTGCAGGTTGTATCATACACCTATGGCAAAACAAGATGTTCGCCACATACACATCATGTAAAACATAGCTCCATGTCAGGCTGTGTACACACTGAATGTTGCACAACCACAGGTATTACAACCCACAAAGTGGTAGACACCACTAATAATGGGAAGTACTGCCCTACTACCCTGCTGAGTCTTGTCTGGCAGGCCATGAACCTTGATCAAATAATTGATGTCAGCAGTACAGATGTAGATGACAGTAAGGTTGATTTTTCACACTGCATATCATAACCTTGCCAGGTCATAGGACATCATCACCCATACTGTGTACCACCTACACTCTGTATACTAGATGTACATTCCTATGTCGCAGGAGTGTTTTGCAACGGGACTGCTGGCAGAACCAACACTACAGAAGGTGTCTGAATAATACATGCTCATCACACCAGTGGCAGCTACAGTAAGTCAGGGTCAATGAATTGTATTCCCCCTCATTGTAGTTCATACCTCACAGACAAACAGAAGGCATCTGCCTATTGAAGTATGCAAATGACTATGACCTAAGAGCAATAGCCGACTCAGGAGTGTTGTGGACAACATACAGAAGGGGCTTTGTGGGTGAGGTGTGTGTGACATATGGCCACAATCTGACAGCTACATATTGCATTTTCACCCCTATGTTAATAACCATGTACCCATGAACTGCCACCTAGGCAGCGGTAACATAATGGACACTTGTGTGTAAGGGATGCAGCTGGGCAGTTGTCTGTCTTGTGATAGCTACGTCACCACACCTGTCAGGTAGTCATATGTGGCAACCCTAATAATGACAGGGTGCCATCCATGAATTTAGAGATCATTGTCCAGCCATACACAACACTCAAGTGACCCATATCAGATCACATATTTCCTTTAAGGGGTATTTGCCATGTGCAGATGGCCTACACCAGCCTTCCCATTCCCCATCTGAACTATGTAGCATGATGCATACCCTGAATAAATCTATGTTCAACCCAGTGATGTTGGACATGCTATACGTACACATCCTGATCTCCAACACATACTTCATGGACATCCACCTTCCACATGCTGGACAGATCCTTGTCCCATACACTTTACATAGTCCTGCCATACTATGCATTCCTGTCCGTCAAAGCTGCACATCGCTCCCCTCTCAGACATGGTGTGATGACCACATGTTAAATGTATCATTAACCCTGTGGATCAGTAATGTGGCACTGCTCCACCTGGCCCCAGAGACCTGCCTGTCTGCTACTGCCAGGTAACCTTTCATCCTAGATTCATACATGGCCCATGGCATATAGCCTACTAGTTGACTTTGACTGTACATGCTATAGTCTATATCCATCCCTGCAAATACCATCTGGCTAGCCAGTGTCCCATGTGTATCACATGTGATACATGGCAGGATGTTTAATTGCTGTACAGTGCTGTGTAGATGTATATGGCAGAACACATGCATATAAAACCTTGTATGAGCAAGTCTGCAGCGTCACAGGTCATGTCTGTTAAGGCAGTGTAAGCCTTTTTATGTGACATATACACAGCATCATGGTCGACTGCATTAATGCGGACACATCCAGCCATGTGCTGATAGGTAGGAATACCAGTGCAGGCAAACGGACATGCCCACATCAAGACAGCATCCACATGGAGTATGAGCAATGTAATCAGGTGACACACACACATATATGGTGATAATATCCACTCACCATTGAGTGTCACATGTGACACAAGCACGTCAGTGTCATGTAGGTTTGCAAATACAACTATTTAAACAAAATGTGATGCACATGTATGTTCAGCTGTAGCTCTGTATGTCTGTGAGTTAACTGTGATCTGTCTCTATCATTATGTTTTCCAGGTATGCCGTGTGCAAGGCTACCCCCTTTTACTCGCTTGGAGGATGAGGCCCTCATCCAATACCTACTTGACAATCATGATATCCTGTTCAGCCATGTGTCACAGGATGCACAGCAGTGGGATGCCCTGTGAATGGAACTTTGCAGGAGGGTTAATGATGTGGGTGGCCACAACTGCACATACCAGCAGGTGTGCAGACACTGTATAGACCTCATTAGACGGGCGAACCAGCATGTGAATGCAATCGCCAGGGAACAAGGTGCAACAGGTGGTAGACCACCAACCAAGCCCCTGCTCACACATACCGAGGAGCTACTGGCCAACCTGGGGACACCTGCAGAACCACATCCACAAGCCTTAGCCGATATTGTGGAGGTGGGTGTCTCTCAACCACTGAGCCTGGAGTTGCCTGGTAGGTCAGTACTGCACCTATAACAACTATATTCCATATAGTTGCATGTGTCACTGTACAATATGTAATGTAACATCATGTGCAAGGCATGTATACACACATGCATACTATAGTATGCTACTCTGTGTATGCACACATGTGCATACACCATAGTATAGTCTAATGTGCTGGTGTATGTGTTAACATGCACATTGCACCCTGTAGCCATCATACAGGCATGGATAATGCTCATACTGCTGTGTTACTCCTATTTAGGTACCTCTGGCATTCTGCTGCAACAGCAGCCCTTTGCAGGTGAGACTGTTTATCGGGAATCGTAATGCAATGCACAGATGTATCTGCCATGTGGCCATTTACAACATGTACACATAATGTATGGTCCTGTCACAATATACAGGTCGGACCTGCAATGCATCACAATGCCTACCCATGTACAACACTTGCAGACTGTGAATCGTCTCACCAACATGAATCCTCACAAACTGTCATTGCCAGATGTGTGGACAGCTGTGCATACATTGGTGGAGATGCTGTTCACTGTAGGGACATGTACTACAGATCAGAACTACACATGTGGGGAATACAAACAGTACTACACAGTGGGCTGGAGTATGGCCAGCCCACCAGATTCACTGGTGTGGATCATAGCCCTGCTATGAATGCCACACAATGCGATGTGCTATCTTGACATGTCCATGACATCTAGTGGCCTGGCTGCAACACTGCCTACCTAATCTGAAAACGTATCCCACATACCACCCTTTGTCTGTGCAACCCTGTCGTCAGTAGAGCATATGACGTCTATGGGTATATGCCACATGGGACAACACAGACATGTGAAATAGATGCCTGTCACAAAAATTTGGCCAACACATATACACACATGGCCATGGAGGATGGCCAGAGACATGAAGCAGCACACACAGTAGACATGATGTGCTTGTGTGTACACCCTGTTGTCCAGTGGCTACACATGGTCCAGCTATGGCCTTAGTGTAATGGTTATATTGTAGATGTGGAACACTAGACATACTACAGGCCTGTGCACATTTTGTGTAGGCGTAACATCAATCCACCACATAAGATGTGTTGAACATCTTGAGGGTGTCACAACATGAGAGCAATCACCTGTACAGTATCCACATCAGCCCACAGATACAGTACATTCCCCTTGCTGGTGTCTGACATCAATGCCATACTTGCTCCTTGTGTGTGTGTGGTACACCGATGTCATGTGGGACATGGTGTACAGACGTGTTCGCCATGTCTGGACATAGTTGCCAGGCAGCAGCAATATGGTTTCAGATGTGCAGGGGTGTTATCCGTATACCCTTCAGTGACCTGTGACACAACTTCCACATCATGGTTTAGTGTGTATACACCTCCGTGACGTGGGTCACATTCCACAGTATATATGTATTGTATCTGAACACAGTCATGGCTATGAGCTGTGTCTCTAACTCACACTGTATAGCAGTAGAGACTCCTCATGATTTCCTGCAATGGCCATGCACCTCAGCTAAATGTGCAGTATATCTGTATGGCATACAGACTACACTGAATTGGGACACCATTACCCCACTGTATATTTGACAGGACACCATTGTGTTAAACATGTATGCATGTCATTGCACACGTCAGTAGATCACATGTCATACTACATGTGATTGTCAAGGTCATATGCCACACATCAGGCAGGTGTACTATTAACCTGTGCTGGTCTACATGGTGTAACACCAGGATGTATGCTAACTACTACTATGATTGTGTAATTTGCATGCTGTCTGCTATGACACATGCATGCTGTTGTGTGCAACCCAGGGATGTATGATGGCTAGCACTTATTGTCTGCACTGCATGCAGTCTGCTGTATCACATGCATGTTGCATGCCTTCTGTCATATCACATTTTGTGTGTGTGTGTGTCTATTGTATATATTGTAATGTACAGTTCTTGTCTGCCCTCACAGGTGATGTAGGTACGTTGCCCTCCTGCAGCACATCTGATGTTGGTGTCCCCACAGACTAACAGTGATGATGAACGTATGATTGAGGCACAGGCAGAGTTGTCAGGGGCTGAAACTGGGCCATTGGTTGCCATTCCAGCTATATCCCCCTCATCCTCGCACACAGATCCCATGCCTGCACATACCCCATCACCAGTGGCCATAGAGAAAGGACAGTTGTAGCGTGGTAGCTTGGAACAGGAAAGTGAGGGGGCTATGGAAGGTGTGCCTGCACACCATGGTGTCAGCCACCTGACTTGGTAGTGCCCCTCACAGATATGTGGCCAGTGCTGCTCGTAGGAGGACCACTGGCCAATATGCTCCTGCAAGACAGAGTGCAGCAGCTGGTGTCACCAGACGCATGTTTCAGGCTGTAATGGAGGCACAGGCACGTGCTGAATGGCACAACAGAAGATCAGAGGCTTCAGAGGGCTGCTGTCCATTCTTTAAACAACATCCAGGCAGTGGTAAATTCTCAACAGCAGATTGCTGAAGCTTTGGATAGATGGTTGGGTGACATGGTTGGAGTCCTTGACCGTGGCATGACAATCCGCGAGCATGAGCCGTCTGTGTTGGAACATCTGGTAGGAGTGAGGCGTTGGACACGTGGACGTAGGCCTGCTACATCACCTGTTTAAGGTCTACGTGTACGAGCTACCATGTCTGCTCCCATACTGGCAGAAGCAGCAGCAGTGCATCTGGTGCTGTGCTGTCCACACGACAGCTGGCCACGTGCACAAAGCCCAGGATGGTCCCAAAAGGGACATGGCTGCAGTGGACAAGTGACATCAGACAGTACCCAATCTGCACCTCTGCCTGGTAGTGCCCGTGCAACCCCAGGCAGGCACAGGTCACATGTCTGTGGCCAGACACTGTGAACTGTAAAACCTTGCCTGTACAGTCTTCTGCTGTCAATAATACCCCTTTGTAGACCAGACACATGGCAGAACTGTGTGCATACATACACGCTGGAAACATGTATGTAGGGCACTGTAACACACACATGCATAACATCCACACACACCCAATTAGATCAAAGGCCCTAACCCGCACACATGATGTCATCCAATGGTGCAGCATATGTCTCTGGCAAACATTATCACCCTGTGCATATGATGCCTGTGCCACATCCCTGACATCCACACCATTGGTGCAGGGACATGCTCATGGTCTGATGCACAGGGTGAACAGACTAGGAAGATGAGTAGTTTACAGTTGTTGAGTACTGTTGACAGGCAGCAAACGTACCATGTACTACAGCTGTACAATGCATTTCGTACTGTTAACAGTATGTGTCTTGTGTAACAGTAACTGCATGTTGGTCATGTTCTGCTGTCTTCCAGGTCTAATTGCACGTGCCGGTGGATGTCGGTTTGCAGTTTAGTGTCCCATATGTCAATGTGGACTACTAACTGGTATGCATGGATATACCAGCATGCACCGTGTAGCTGCCACATACCAGTGAGAATGTCCCATGTTCCAAACACGTCTACTGATCCAAGAGCATGATAGCTGTGTATTAAGCTACTGTGGCTACAGACGTGACATCCATAAAGGGCGACATCACAGGTACAGTTACATGAAGTGGTGAGGTAAGAGAGTGGTCTAGCTGATTACAAGGGTAGAGGCCAGTGGGAAGTGTGATGCCTCATTGGGAATCAGTGATGCACATTCCCATAACAGGATGCCAACACACAACTGCACCCACACATTCTGGTATTGACACGTGTTCAGTGACACAGTAACACACCCACACACTCACGGATTCACCGACACAGTAACACATACTCGCACACAGTTACTACTGGTGAGATGAGGACCCCTGCCTATGTGCAAATAATCATTACAGTACTGTCCACCTACATGACACGCCACAGAGAACACACATGTACAGGTAGTCAGTATGGCCTAAGATCGGGGACATCAACACGGATAGTAGAATACATCACCTGGATGGGGGGAGGGGTCTTATCAGTTCAGTATGGTAACATACATCCTCACTCCAGGGACCAGACAGCCCTACATACATACATACACACACACACACACACACACACACACACACACACACACACACACACACATTGTGGCATTCAGTATTGAATACACCTATGTCACGCACATACCGATACCTCATGTGTGAGATACACGCCACTGCCGGTGTCCTGCTTTCTACATTGCAGTCTGTACAGATGTGTACACTAGTCCACAAGAGAGCGAGTAACAATTGAGATCTATTCCCCACCATACATGACCTATATGGACACACGCAACCACACATGCCAGTACTGTGAATCACAGACCTGCCTAGCTCATGATATGTATGACAGACGTACAGCAGTATTGCACATGTTACAAACTGTACTGACTCTTCCTGTGGCAACAGTGCTGAACTGTTAACAGGTGTCAAGTGATTTACCTTTGCTGTCACCCTGACTGGTGTCCAAGTCGTGTTATGTCCTTTAATTAACGAAACCATTATTGTAGGACCACTTGTGGCACACCTGTGAGCTGTCCACAGCAAACATCCATCTGCAAAGATGCCCCACCACTTATTTCCACACATCTGTCCATACCTGAGGTACATCTTCCTGTACATTCAACATATCACCATATACAGTTGGCATTATTGAGGCTGCATTCCAACTGCATGATGTACTATGATCCACGTCGCCTGCATACATCAGCAACTGCACACGCATGTTATCTGAATGCACAACACTACATGTACTGGTGTAGGTCTTACAATCCTGTCATTTGGGCATGTTTGTAGGCATTGCAATTGGTGGACATGTGTAATGACATACATGACACATGGACTGTTGTATGATATGATGGGTGTAATGGGTGACCGGTACAGAGGGAATGTTACCTCTGTTAACACTGATATCACACCTTATGTACTGTTAGCATTCAGCAGCCATTGGCCTTCATTCCATGTGCATGTGTGTAATGGCTGTAGCCACCTGTTTGCACAAAGGACAACAGCTATGCTATTTACATTGTGTGTGTGTGTGTGTGTGTGTGTGTGTGTGTGTGTGTGTACATACCCAGGGTAGGTACATGTATGTCATATCCATACATGAGGGTGTGTACTGGTATACAGCAACAGTCCTCTGCTAATGGTGGAAAGTACCGAGGGCCCCTGATATTTGTACAGCTGACCTGGTTACATACAGTGGTGGTATTGCATTGTATAACACATGATGCAACTGTCAGTACATGGGTACTCTCTACAGTTGATGTAGAGCTTTGTACAGTCCACTGGTCAAGGGTCACATGGTGGTGTACATTTTTTTATATGTCCTACAACATGTATGGATGTGTGTTGGTGGTCCAAGGGCATGGTGATGTCTGAGGTTTACATCCTAGAATGCAGCATGTGGCACTGTCCTGCACATGACTCATCTGTGATGCCTTTCGTGGGGGTACCGGTCAGTACATGTGAGTGGCCTTTTATGTATGAGGACACCACCACCTGGAGTGGTCTGTACCTGTGTTATGGCCCACATGTCTGGTTCTGGGGTATATGGTGGTAGTGCTAGGTTCTGAGGTATATGGTGGTAGTGCTATTGTGCAGTACAGAGCCATCAGCCAGGTGTTCCTCACTGCACGGATATCAACAATGGGGAGCATTGTTGGATCTACAGTGACCAGCTGTGATTATGAATGCTACACATCTAGCACTGGTTAGCATAAGAAAACAATGCAGTTGTCCTGTAGGTGTCAGGGAGTTATCCTGTGTTTAGAACATTTGCCTTGGAATGGCACTGTATGGGTGGATGCAACTTTGGTATTATCCCCACTCCCTTGAATCATGGATGCATGTGATGTGTCAAAGGTCTGTCTACTGTTAGCCATGTCATCCCAGAATGACAGCTGATGCTGTATAAAAGACCAGTGTCAAACATATGTAGAGCAGCGTTCCTGCTAACAATGACAACTACTAACACCAGAGCCCATTACAATGTGTCTTTGTGTACCTGTAATAGCATGGCCACTGTGGGCTTCCGTGTTTAGAATCCGAGTGCATCCCAGTCAGCCCTGTGCTACTAATTGTATGAGCATGCCCAGTATAACCTTGTGTAGATGGACACAGTGCATTCCAAACAGACCTGTGCTACTAAGTGTGCGAGCATGCCCAGTGACACCTTATGTCGGTATTGTGCCTCTGTATAATGGGCATGGCCATTGTAACCCTGTATAATGGTAGTAGTCGTCAATTCCACAGATGGGAATACTCCAGGTCAGGATGGATTCTTAATTTAAACACACAGATTCACAGGTATGTACATCTTAACTGCCAGCATCCCTGTTGATGTCCGCATTCCTAGAAGGTCATAATGACAGCCTTGAAATGTGTAGTCTGTGTGGCGTGACTCGTAAGTATGTAGTATTGTAATAGTGATCTGTAAATAGGCAGGTGTTCCGTTCCCACCACTGGCGTGTGTGTGTGTGTCTGTCCCAGTTTGTCAGAAGACTGTAAATTGCTTTTAGACTGCTCACACTCCATACAGTTCATATACCCACCTTTGGCAGGGCTGATAACCACCTACAAATACACCTCAGAGTGCTGTGTCCCAGTAATCTCGGTAGCGCGTTCTGTAACTGCATAATGCTGTAGTGTCATAAAGTAGTTAGGTCGGTGTATTAAATCCCAGACTTGCCGTGTGTTTGTGTCCCCGTTTGCCTGAGGACTGAGTAATGCTTTTAGACTGCTCACACTCCATACATTTCTTATACCCACCTTTGCCAAGGCTGATGTCACCCATCTACAAATACACCTCTGGGGAGTGCTCTCCCTGTAATCACGGTAGTGCATTCTGTAACTGCATAATGCTGTAGTGTAGTAAAGTAGTTAGGTCAGTGTTCTAATCCTAGACATACAAAGCGTGTGTCTGCCTGCATTAGACAAGTACAGTGCTTTGTAGTATTCTCCATAGAGCGTGCACTAAACACATATTGCTGCAGTGTGATATGGTAGGGGTTTGTATACAGGACATGGCAAGTGTGTGTTTGTCTGTCAGAGCCTGTGTAGAGGTGGCCATGATTCTTACCATTGGACATGTTTGGGAGCGGGTTTTGTAGTTTTATTATATGGTATCAGTCTTATGACACATTGGCCACCTCATGAGGAGTACAGCTTTCAGTCAGCCACGGGACTGTGTGGCAAGCCATACCCATACATCTGGCAAAAGGTCTGGTGAACAAAGTATGCAGCCCTACTAGTACCCTGTGTATGTCCCGCACCCATGCGCCATGCATCAACAGACTTGCCTAGGATATCCTGCTATGTTGCTAGTACCATGCACATTGATGACTGATAGTAGGCATGGTGTGAATGCAGTGGCCTGCAGAGGACATGGCACCCTGTACAGCGGTACAATAGGCACATATATGCGGACATTGTGCCTTCACTATGTTCCACACTGAATGCCTGCAACATATGTGGTGCCATCAAATGTGATCCACAAAGACCAGACAATGCTGTACAGATGTGCCCTGTATGGACCCATGCCACTGACACCACGGAATGCCTGTATCATACTATCCATGCAGGTGCAGGGCCTACCTGCTCACTATAAGCAGGTTTTGCCACACCAGGCCAGTATTGGCATATCTGGGTATAACAGGCTGTGTACACATCTGCCAAACCAGGTACACCTGTGCATGTCACTGTACAGTATTGTGGGACATGCACATCCCAGGCAATGTTCATGTGAAGGACTGTCCAACACAGACGTGGCATGCATTGCAAAGCTATGGCCATACACATTGGTAACAAGGATGTCAGGCCAGATAATGCAGTACCCATCTGTGTGGGACATTGCAGACACTACACCCCTGCACTGCACACCATTGTTGGGTGATGCGATGCCAAGGATTACTACTCACCCAGCCTTGTACAGCCATATTGCACAGCCAATCGCTACACACCCATGAAGCAATGCATACCTGCATGCTAGTACTGGCACCCTGTGTCTGCGTGTGGGTTGTGATGCTCCCAACCACAGTCACTCCCAGTATAACCCTCATTGGCATACCAACCGATGTCAAGCACTTTCACATGCCCTAGCCCATAGAACCTCCAGATATCCCCTGTGGGCATGTGGTCCTGTGCATTACTGCAGTGTGGCAAACTAAGTAGTTGCATTATATATCTGTGGCCCTGGCAAAGGTGTCAATGCATGTCCATTAGAGAGTGTGGTTGTGGTGACAATGGCATCCGTTCACGTGGACAGCCATGTGTGTGCCACACCTAATGTATGTCTACTATATCTGTTGCAGATGTCACTCACCTACACATATGTTCTTACAGCACAGCAACATGTCGCCTTTGTGGCACATGTAGTAACATCATGCACATGTAATAGTAATGAGTAGTCGGGGGGGGGGGGTTTGACCGCTGTCCTGTTTGGCGTGTGGCAATGATGCTTATGGTTAAGTCTCCAAGCCCTTCCCTGGTGTACTTTGCCTGTCCCACCCACGCACTCTCTGGTGGATGTGAAGGAGTACACCTGCACAGCAGCAGCATGTGTATTGTAAGTGATGGACATGGTCAGTTGATGGCCTCTGCACCTATTACAGTCCTCCTCTAGCCGATTGCATGTGGTACAGCTGTGATGGTGTTCCCATAGCCATCCGCATGATAAACACAGTACACTATCTAGGGAAACATGTTATCTGGCCATGACAGTCGCTGTGAGTGGTACCTGGATGTGGTGTTCTGACACTGTATCACAGATATCTGGATGTACCTCAATCATTTTCCACAGTGGGAAATAGCCTAAAGACAGGAGGATGATGTGCCACACATGACTACAGCATGTAAGTGTAGCTATGCTGCATTGAGACTACTGCCTGTTTAACGTTTGTGGTAATGGCTATTCTGCATGTTGTAATACAGACATGACAGTACTGTGTTCATGAGGGACCCCATCTGTAGGACCATCTGTAAACTGGTCAGTGTGTGCAACCATTTGTTTCCTGTGATACACACTGAACACACATCTGTGCACAGCAGAAGCATGGTGTGAGGATTGCAGACAGTACATGATAGGGATGGGTTACTGCCATCGCATCCCTGACTGGACATGTCACATGAGACAGTAGTATGACGGACTGTGTGGGGTTCCCAGTGACGAGCCAATAATGGGCAGCTGTTCATAGCTGCTGTCACGTCTACTACACATTGTACAGTTGGCATATGCAGTATATATGCATGTGTTGTGCTCCCTCTGCAAATGTATACCATTTGTTGTGTTGGGTTGCTGGTGATATCTATGCATACTGTCGTAGGTAATCCTGTATGCTGTTGTCTATCACTAAGCCATATGTGGGTTTAAAACGCAACACCATAGACTGAATGGGTTGGGAGGTCCCAGCAGGACCTCCTGTCCCACTTCAGCTGACCATGGCATCGGGCACTAGCATCTGGGGCCCAGCCATAGACATCAACCTCTGTTGGCTCTGCACCACCTTCTGGTGGTACCACCACTGAGGATGGAGCATGTCCCCCCTGGGAGCGGGACCAGACAGGTACATATCTGCTGTCGTGGGGTCCTGGATGTGTTGCATTGGTGGCTCCCTATGGGATTTCAAAGCCAGATACACCAGTTCAAGGGTGGAGTGTCACATTTACAGGGTGATGCTGCCCCTCCTGGACAGCCCCCAGCACGGCGTCCTTTGTAGCTGTGTAGGTGCAGTGACAGTTGCCCATGGCTGAGGACCTCCATCCCACTGTTCCCATGAGCTTGTGAATGCTGAACATCCATCCCTGTCCGGGGTGTATCCCCCACGTGTCCTATAACAACCCTGTATGCTGTCTTTTCTGTGATCCTACCTATCCTCCACGGCCATACCTACACTCCTTCCCCAACATCTGACCCTCACCTACGGACACATAAGGCAAATCGGCTCCTAGGACAACATCTGCCGTATACATAGCTGTCCATTACACACACGTGCCCATTGGACACAAGAATCCCTTGTAATGTGCTTCACAACATACTCCCGTTATCCTCACCCCTGTCCCTCAGACGAACGATCCTGGTATGCACATCATTCCTAAATGGTCCAGGTACACATGATGAGGACGACCCCATTGTACACAACACTACCAGTCCCTCTATGGTTACCCTATTTACCTTTATCATCATGATGATAATGTTGCACACAGCACCTTGCAAGAGTACTGTTCACACATAATGATTGGACAGGTACTGTTGTGTTAATGTACATTTTTGCAGAGAGTGATGTATACAGCCAGTGTACAACTATTTGCATGTATGACTGACATGTCTGTCTGAGGGAGTCTTGGGTTCACATGGAGCAATACCACTACATAATACAGGCGTCGCTGGTCTTTTCCCATTTCATTCGTTTGTAATGCTTTGTTGCCACATGGTATGTTCCTGATACATCTCTATATATGCATGTACCTATATGCTGGACATAAACACTCACATATACATCTACATGATGGGATACTTTCCTATACTGTTGAATGACTGCACTGTATGATATGTTTGTGGTACTGTCCGTTGTCTGTATATCTGCCATGGCTTATTGGTAATGCACATTAGCTGTGTGCGCAGGGTCCTGGTTCCGACCCTTGCAAAGGACGTTTATTTTGTTGCAGTGCAAAACAAGCCCATTGGATACGGAGGGAGTAAGGCACATTAAAGCAGTTGGGAGCGGGTGTGCATGGGTTTGCATGGTGTTAAGCACTGCTGACCTCTAGTTACAGCCTCTTTCACTCTGTTAGCATCTACATTGCTTTACCAGTGCAATACTCGCATACTGGTAGCAAAACACGCTTACACCCGCTCACTTCCACACTTGCAAATGCACTGACATTGGAGCTTGCATCTGTCACTCACACCCCTGTGTGGGAGCGAGGACCACAATATTACCTTGTGGTGCCTATTACATTGGACTACATGACTACAGTATTGGAAATGGCCGTGTATTAGGCAACGGCATGGCATTCAACTGTACGGAATCAGCAGCTTGTCTAGTGAATCAATCATATTTCTGTGTTCCTCATACAATCTGCTCCCACCTTGTGATACCTATCACATCGGACTACACGACTACAGTCATAGCTGGCCTTGGGTATAGGCCAACTAAATGGCCGCCTAGGGCGCCGCTTTAGTAGGGGCACTTTTCCAGTATTTATTTGGTGTAGGTAGACCAGGATGGGGGCACTGGGTGGTGTGGTGGGGGTTGCCATGGTGCCCTTTTGCCAAGGGCACCAGTTGACCTAAGGCTGCTCCTGACTACAGTATTGGGAATGGCTGCCCATTAGGCGGAATGGCGTTCGACTGCACGGAATCAGCGGCCTGTCAAGTGAATTAATCATATTGTGTGCCTCATACAATCTGCTCCCACCTTGTGATGCCTATTGCATCGGACTACATGACTACAGTATCGGGAATGGCTGCCCATTAGGCGACGACATGACGTTAGACTGTACGGAATCAGCAGCCAGTACAGTGAATTAATCATATTTGTGTGTTCCTCATACAATCTGCTCCCATCTGGTTGATACATGGGAACAGACTCTTCTATACATACAAGTAGTTGGGTTGTGGGAGCCACATCCATCGGCCGAGTCATGCTACCGCATACCTATTATAGGTTTGCCAAGGTGGGACTTTAGGGTTACCACCTGTCCCACTTTGTGAGGGACACTGCGAAAATAATCAAGGCATAGCAAATGTCCTGATTACAGGACATTATTATATTCTAGGTTTCATTAATAGTTGCATAAAAGTTATTTCATATATGAAACTTCTATATGTTATGTGATGTAGCATAAGCAATTCAAATGTTACTAGATTAAGCTTTTATTTGAAGTTGTTAATCTTCTTCCATTCCTCGCTGATGGGTATGGTTCTGAACCCTCAAAACCGAGTTGGCCAAATACCAAGCTAGTGTACATCAAACTCTTGAGCCACGCTACTACCCACAATGCCCTTCATCCCATACCCCATATCTCATTTGCCGCACAGCCATATAGCAGCATTTTCACAGAGCTCTCCAGCTAAGTAGTTTTGAGTTATTCAAACTTGTATTTCTTCCATAATTTCTCTTCTAGTGTCTTCTTATAGTCTAGCTCTACCCACAAGGTATTCCTTTGTTACCATTGTTGGTATTTTCTTGCCTTTTCTTTACCACCCTCGTGGTAACTCTTCATACCATTGCCGGTAGTCTGGCCTTTTTCTCCTTCTCTTCTCTTCTCTTTGAGCAGCGAGTGTTAGTATGTCTGAGAAAAAGGGTACTTCGGGTTTTGAACATTGCATGTCGTGCAGTGGTAAATTACCTAACTGTGACTTGCATTTTAAATGCGTTTATTGTTTGGGCGTCTCGCACCTTTCTGGGACTCCCCATGTGATATTTGTGCGAGTTTTAGTCAACAGACATTGAATGAACGGTGCAACAAGTTGATTTTGAAAGGATTGCTTTCCTCTCCTTTCTCAGAAGCTGTTTCTGCGGAGGTCTCAACCCCTCCAGGCAAGGATAAGAAGCACTCCCGCTCAGACCCTTCTTCACCGGCCGGTGCAAAAATAATCGATCTAAGGCTTTTAGAGCTTCCTCTGAGCTTTGACTCGGTGCCACCAATTTTGGCACCTAGTGCAGTTTCTGGGAAGTCTGAATTGTCTGTGCCGGGCTCGGCACAGACTACTACTGAACTGCTGATTATCATTCTGGTTCTGGACACTTCGGCACAGACCTCTCCTTTACAGGCTCCGGCTCCAACCCCGGATCCGATTTTGGCTACTACCCCAATTGTGACTTCGGCTCATAGTTCCTTCTCTGTGCAGACTTTACCGTTTACGCAATTCAAATCAGAATCCTTGGCTCCATTGAGTTCATTACCACGGACCAGGTATTCGTCTTCTGTGGACCAGTTTGCCGGGCAACCCTACAGTCCCTTTTTGTACCGGCCAGGAGCATGTCTGAAATAGACATTGTTCGTCTCGTGGATCAGGTATGGACTGCAAGAGGAATCTCCAGACCCTGTTCTGCTCTGGGTGTTGGGATTTTTCCTCCGAATCCTTCGTATTCTCCTGATGGAGATCTTTCTGTTCCAAGGCCCCCTTGCCCATTGCTTTCAATGGGACCCCATCCTTCTGCGCAGACTACTATGCCTGAAGCATCTAAGCCCTCGTGGGCTTCAGTTCTGATGACAGATCACCTTACTCAACCCCTTGCTTCGGGGGTGGAATATTCGATTCTGGCCCCGGCACCGACTGCCTTCTCGGTTCCCATCTCTGATCAGAGAGTTTCTGCACCGAACCCTTCTCAAACATCAGTCTTGGAGGTGGGCCATTTGGAGCGGGGTGTGACCCCGGTTCTGATTCAGTCCTCTTCGGTTCCGGGCTCCCATCCCTATTCGGGTGGGCCCACCTTCCGGATTATGGAGAGGGCGCTGGCGGCTAGCAATCCTCCTTCAGCTCCACCTTTGGTTACCCTCCTAACTCAGCCATCACCAGCCCTTAGGGGACCACTAATCCAAAACACCCCCCTTTCTGAGGCCTCTTCAGACATTCCCACCAAAGAGCCCCCTCGGAAGAGGGTGTGCAAAAAAAAAGGTATGGACTCTCTTGAAGAGTCCCTTACTGAGGATACGGATTACGATGATGGGGAAGGTTCTCCTAGATCACCCCCTGACTGTTTCCTTTGGGGACATCTTGGAGATTTTGAGTCAGTGGGGTGGCTGGAAATCTTCCACCCCTTCCCCGGAGGAATCTGTATTATTGCAAGCTTTCCGTTCTCTGTCCACTACGTCCTGGGTGACCCCTCCTGCAGATGAGTTGGTCAAATTCATCGTGCAGCGAGTGTGGAAGAGTACAGATTCAGTAGAAGCTATCCCCAGGAGATCAGACAAAGTACTTTCTCCTCCAGAGGATTAACCCCATTAGTTGAAAGGCTGGTGGCGGCCACAAAGAAGGACTTGGCTGAAGAGTCCTGCTGTTCATCCGTCCAACAGGGAGTCCTGGGTGGTGGACAGGCTAGGGAAGCGAGTCTTTGTTGCAGCGACCTTTGCCGTGCATTCGCTGAATTTCTTGGCACACTTTGAGAATCCAGAGAGACCTATTTCTGAACTCTCTGGTAGCCTCGTGGGTCAAGTGTCGGATGGAGCACGTGACAAAGTGGCCTCCCAACTTGCCACTCTTGAAGCAATTTTGAATTCCTCCATGAGGTTGCTCTCCCACGCAACTGAAGGAGAAGCTAGAGCAGCGGGTGCTGGCGTGGTTGTCCGATGTCATGCCTGGATGCGCATTTCTGACCTACCGGATTCCTTCCAAGTCTTCCTTTTTGAACAACCCTATTGAGCCCTCCACGCTCTTTGGTTCTAAGGTCAAGGATACTTTGGCCAGGTGCAAGTAGGATGGAAAGACCTTGTCTTCCATGGGCCTGCGCTTCTCCAAACCTCAGCGTTCCTTCTCCAGGAATCGGAGGATTGGAAAGTTGTGGCACAAGAAGTCGCAAGGTTTCTTTCGTGATGCACGTGGCGAGGACTCCTCCAGAGGCAGAGGAGGGTCCAATGGTGGAAGATGTCCCATTAGGGGCAAGAGGGGGTTACTGGAATCAGGGCTCCAGAGATTTTCTCTGGTAGGCCCCATCAGCGCTCCTGAAGCGTTGCCCGATTGCTTTCCTCTGGAAGCAGTCGGGGCACGTTTCTCTCTGCACCAAGCAGCCTGGTCCTCCATTACCGACTATCTATGGGTGCAGAAAATTATCACCAGAGGCTATCACATTCCCCTAAAATCCTTTCCAAGACCTCAATTCTCCCTTCCCAACGTTCCACCCAGTCAAAGGGAGGAGGCAGCTTCCAAAATCGACAAGCTTCTTCTAAAGCGAGTCATCCAAAAGGTCCCCCCAGACCAATGTGGATTAGGGTTCTACTCCACACTCTTTTTGGTGCCAAAAAAGACTGGGGACTGGAGGCCCATTCTGGATCTCAGTCGCTTGAATGAGTCCATTATACAGACAAAGTTCCGCATGGTCACTATTCAATCCATCCTTCCATGCCTTCGGGAGGGTGTGTGGATTTGCTCTCTAGATCTCTGGGACACGTATTACCACATCAAAATGGACAAACTCTCCAGGAGGCTTTTGCGCTTCCGGCTGGGAGCCGATCATTTTCAATTCAGAGCCCTCAGAGCCCTGCCTTTCAGTCTCTCAGTGGCCCCCAGAGTGTTCACGAAATGTCTAGCAGTGGTGACAGCTCACTTGAGACTTTACGGATTTCAGGTGTTTCCTTATCTGGATGATTGGCTCCTCTCCGCCCCTACCGAGCATCTACTGACCAGGGCCCTTCACCACACTCTGTCTCTGGTGGAGTCTCTGGGTATTACTATCAGTTAGGAAAAATCAAACCTTCAGCCCTCACAACAACTGGAATTCATAGGGGCTATGTTAAGCATTCAGCTCTGACTAATATCTCTTCCTCATCACAAGCTCTTAAGACTGAGAACACAAGTGCAAGTGATACTTGACCGCAGGAAAGTGTCTGCAAGGGATGTTTTGCAAGCTCTGGGTTCCATGGCAGCAGCCATTCTCATTGTTCCGTTGGCCAGGCTTCATATGCGCCTGTTACAGTAGCTTCTTTAAACACAATGGATACACAATCATCATCCCTTCAACGCACTAATCCTCATCCCCGATCTTTGCAAACAGGATCTCCGCTGGTGGATGAGAATGGATGAAAGTCTTTGGTGCCGCCCGTTTCAACCTCTTCAGCCCAGCGCCACAGTGACTACGGACACTTCCCTGATAGGGTGGGGGGACCATTTTCAGGGAAAATCTGTTCAAGGCACGTCGTCTCCTCTAGAAGTCGACTTACACATGAACATTCTAGAGCTCAGAGCTGTGTTACTGCTGTTACAAGCTCTCCACCCTCTTCATCCTCAGACAGATTGCTATCCAGTCCGACAACATGTCTGTGGTCTAGTGCATCAACAAGCAGGGAGGGACCAGATCTTGCACCCTTTGCTGCGAAGCCATGAGAATTTGGCAGTGGGCGATAGCTACCAACCATTTCTTGATTGCTATACACATCCCGGGGAGTTCCAATGTGATTGCGGACCGGTGGAACTGATGCATCCTGCTTCCTCACGAATGGTCTCAACCCGAGAGTGGCGGAGGAAATTTTCAGCTGCTAGGGCCAGCTTTGCTGCAGTCTGTTTACCACCCCCTCCCATACAAAGTTCAGCAGCTACTTTGCCCTCTTTCCTCTGCAGGGAGAATCTCCGAGAGATGCTCTTACTCTCAAATGGCCCATGGGTCTTCTGTGCGCTTATCCTCCCATCCCCTTGATACCCTTGGTGTTAAGGAAAGCTACTCGGTTATTTTTTTTTCGGCTGTTCCCGTTAGGGGTTGCCACAGCAGATCAACTGTTTCCATTTCTTCCGGTCCTCTGCATCTTGCTCTGTCACACCAACCACCTGCATGTCCTCTCTCACCACATCCATAAACCTTATCTTAGGCCTTCCTCTTTTCCTGTTACCTGGCAGCTTCATCCTTAACATCTTTTTCCCAATATACTCTGCATCCCTCCTCGGCACATGTCCAAACCAACGTAATCTTGCTGCTCTGGCTTTGTCTCCAAACCTTCTAATCTGGGCTGACCCTCTAATATACTTATTCCTAATCCTGTCCATCCTCGTCACACCCAGTGCAAATCTTAACCTCTTCAACTCTGCCACGTCAAGCTATGAATCCTGCCTTTTGTCAATGCCACTGTCTCCAACCCATATAAACATATCTGGTCTCACTACCCTCTTGTGGACCTTCCCTTTCACTCTTACTGGTACTCATCTGTCACCAATCACTCTTGACACTCTTCTCCACCCACTTCATCCTGCCTGTACTCTCTTCTTCACCTCTCTTCCACACTCACCATTACTCAGAACTGTTGATCCCAAGTACTTAAACTCATCCACCTTTGCCACCTCTACTCCCTGCATCCTCACCATTCCTCTATCCTCCCTCTCATTCACACACATATTCCTCTATCCTCCCTCTCATTCACACACACATATTCTGTCTTAGTCCTGCTGACCTTCATTCCTCTTCTCTAGAGCATATCTCCCCCTCTCCAAGGACTCCTCCACCTGTTCCCTACTCTCACTACAAATCACAACGTCATCTGCAAACATCGTAGTCCACGGGGACTCCTGTCTGATGTAGTCTGTCAACCTGTCCATCCCCATTGCAAATAAGAAAGGGCTCAGAGCTGATCCTTGATGTAATCCCACCTCCACCTTAAATGCATCCATCGCTCCCACCACAGACCTCACTGCTGTCACACTACCCTCGTACATATTCTGCACCACTCTTGCATACTTCTCTGCCACTCCTGACTTACTCATACAATACCACAACTCCTTTCTAGGCACCCTGTCATATGCTTTCTCTAAATCCACAAAGACACAATGCAACTCCTTCTGACCTTCTCTGTACTTCTCCAATACTCTCAGAGCAAACATCACATCTGTAGTGCTCTTTCATGGCATGAAACCATACTGCTGATCACTAATCACCTCCCTTCTTAACCTAGCTTCCACTACCCTTTCCTATAACCTCATGTTGTGACTGATCAGTTTAATTCCTCTGTAGTTACTACAGCTCTGCACATCACCCTTAGAAGCAGAATGATTCTCATTGCTCCATTCTGGCCTCGTCCGGTTTGGTTCCCCTTCCTACAGCCGCACCTGCTCCAACTTCCTTGGATTCTAGACTTCCATCAGGATCTCATTTCTCACCCCTAAGGGTTGTAGTCTCCAAATCTGGCCACTCTCAAACTGACAGCTTTGTTGCTCCACTTCCATTAGTAGCCAGGCTTGAATCACTTTCTTTTCCGGTACGGAATATTATGTTGGCCTCCCACAAACCTTCTACCAGAAAACTTTATAACGACAAGTGGAAACGTTTTTCCTTGTGGGCACAAGAACGGTCTCTGGATCCTGTTTCTGTTCCAGTAGCTACGGTTCTTCAATACCTGACCGAGGTTTTCCTTAATGAGGCTTCTGCATCCACAATTTGGGTGCATCTAGCTGCCATCTCGATTTCCATGATGGTTCAGATGGAATTCCTATTTCTTCCCATCTGTGTAAGACTTTTCTTGAAGGGGATTTTTCATTCTAGACCTCCCATTAGGCAACCTGTGGAATCATGGAATCTGTCTAGGGTGCTTCAAGCTTTGACTCTACCTCCCTTCGTGCCGGCTGCAACCTGTGATGTGAAGTTTCTGTCCTAGAAGACCTTGTTTCTGGTAGCGGCTACTTCAGCCAGACATGTATCAGAGCTGCAAGCATTATGCATTGAGTCCTTATTTGATTTTCCATAAGGACAGAGTATCACTTTGCACCAATCCCACTTTCTTACCCAAGGTGGTGTCTGAATTCTTTATTAATCAGTCCATTGAGATGCCCGTGTTTTTCCCTAATTATACCAACAAAGAGGAATACTATCTCCATTCCTTGGATGTCCACAGACAGTTGTGGTTTTATCTGGACAGGACAGTCTTTTCGAAAGTCAAATCAGCTTTTTGTTGCCTTTGCAGGCTCTAGAAAGGGATCGGCAGTGTCTAAGGTTACCTTGTCTAAATGGCTCAGGGATTGCACCTCCTTTGTTTATCCTCTCGAGGAGGAATCCGCTTCTGGCTGCATTAAACCTCATTCCACTAGAGCTGTAGCCGCTTCTGTCGCCTTTCATGCTAGGGCTTCCATGGATGATTTGTGCAGCTGCCACCTGTGCTAAACCCCATACCTTTATCAAGGGTTACAAATTGGATCTGATCTCCAGGGGAAGAGCTGCCTTTGGCTCTGTGGTTCTCCGGAATGTTCTTCCATGAGAGCCACCCAGATTCTGTAGTAGCTAGGGACTCTGTCCCATCAGTGAGGAATGGAAGAAGATTAACAACTTTAGATAAAGTTGTCTTACCAAAACATTCCATCTGAGTTGTTTGATCTTCTTCCATTCGTCACACCCTCCCCCCTTCCCCCGCCAGAGGCTCTTGGCGGATCTTTGTGTTCTGGTATGTTAGGGTGTTTGCGCAGAGATGGCCTCTACCTTTTTCTGTTTCTTATATATGTTGCTACTGATAAATAAAAATTAAGTTTTATTTTAAGAACAAAAAAGCTCGCATACATATACGCTTCATCAGGTTATAATTATAATATAAAATAAAAAAACGCCCCTTATATAGTAAAACCAATCCATCAATTAGAAAAAACAATGTCAAATTAATAATTTAATTAAATGGAACTTGTTGAGATGGGAACTCCCATCATTCGTTAACACTTCAGTCACAAAGTTAAATGCTGCACATTAAAATGCGCTTTTATATATACAGTACAAGTAAAACTATACTATAAAATCTATAAGCATAGTATAATAACTTATAAAAACAAAATGTAGCGCAAAAATTATACATCTAAATAAAGTTCAAATATAGGTTTAAATAAAACAAACTGTTAAATTTGATGAACCAAAGCAGCTATTAGCTTAACATAATAAAAGCAATAAAAGATAAACATTCATAAACTCAAAAAAAATAATATATATATATATATAAATATTATATATTAATATAAATAACATAATATAAATATAATAAGCCATAGAATAGAATAGCTTATATAATATATATATATATTATTGCATTAGATCTTACACTGACTGCAAAAAGTAAAGCTGACTAATAGAACATGGATAATATTCTACTGTTATTCTTAGGTTAGTATAGTTGATGAAAATGATATATAGAAGATATGATATATAGATAGAAAGAAAGAGGCCACAGTTGGGATATTGCATAACCAAAGCATAGGAAAAGAAAAAACTAGGATCAGGATACCAGGTTAGAATATCAATATTTAGCGCAATCAAACATTAACATAGCCATCGACATCCCATTAACTATATCAGTATATTTAAGAAAAATCTTCTCTTCTAGAACTTACATACTTAAAGTATGACTATGAAACAAAGCATATTATAAAACATAAAAAATGATATAAATTCTATTATGTAAGCACTAAAGTCCTACCATCTAAGTAGACCCCCAATAGCAATCCCAGCGATGATGGCGATATTATTATTAAGTCCTGGTGGTATAGCCTTTTTAATAGCCATTTCCATTTAAGAAACATTTCAATGGTGCCAAAATGGTTGCTACTATGTGTTCTGCAAACTTGATCTGAGGTATGGGATGAAGGGCATTGTGGGTATTAGCATGGCTCGAGAGTTTGGTGTACGCTAGCTTGGTATTTGGCCGACTCTGTTCCGAGGGTTCAGAACTGTACCCATTGGTGATGAATGGAAGAAGATCAACAACTCCGATGGAATGTTATGGTAAGACATAACGTCTTTATTTGTGTAAATAAGTATAATCCTGTAATATGCACGGCTATAGGTATGTTTTGTCCTGGAAAGACTGACATTTCTACAGAACATGTTCCACTTTGGCCATTTGGAAAGGTGGCAAACCTATAGGACCTGTATGTAGAGACGTCAGACTTTGCAGGGCAACACATACTCACAGCCAGTAGAAAGGGGAGTAATTCACTGTTTTGCCTAAATAAAAGGATGTTCTTCATCTCCCATTGCTGCAGTCCTTACATATGGGTAGTCCGCTGTCCTCGGTCGGCCCGAATACCAAAGTATTAGGCTTACGTCGGTCATGGGCGCTCAGATCTGATATCAGAGCGTCAGGGTATAAAAGCGCATGACCGACGTCATATCCTCAGTCTTTTTTGCCGCATGGTCCAATGCAGAAGCAGCGTTGCGAGTGCCGTTCGGCGTTCTGAAATTTTCGTATTCTGAGTTTCAGACCGAAACCAAGTTGGGCTAAGTACCCGTTGGGAATATTTTGTTTTTCTTGCCTCAGTTAATTCCGGATGTCAGAAAAAGTGAATAATTGTATTTCTTGTGGGAAACAGATACCGCATAGGGATTATCACTCTCTTTGCATTCCTTGTTTGGGACGGACCACGGCGTAGTCGGGTGTCGGTTTTGTGCTAGGTTTAATAAGCGCACTATAAAGAAGGTTAGATTGTGCTAGGTTAGTCTTTGGTAAGCGGTGTAATTATAATATGCCGTCGGATCCTCCGGCGCCGCTTCCGAAGAAGCACAAAGACAAATCCTTGAAACCTAAACAGGTTGATTCGTCCGTCTCGGACGCCGGTCCTGCAGAAACTACAGTGGAGCAGGTGGATCCGGAAGTTTCTGTTGAGTCTCGGGGGGAAACTTTGATTTTGCAGGATGTGGCCTCACAGGAGTCAGGTCAAGCTGAAGGGGCCTCTCAGGTTACTGTTCTCCCTTCTATGCCTAAGGTGGTTAGGCCTTCTGCTACTATTTCTAAGGCTTCTTCTAAGGGCAGGTCTGTTTTGCCTTCCTCTGGTGTCCCTCCAGGTACTTCAGGGTCTGTGCCTAAAAAGCACATGCTTAAAATGGCAGAATATTTGATTACTTTAATTAGAGGCTCTATGCCCCCTCCTGATAAGAGGCCCAGGGTGGAGCCAGAGTTGGAAAGTTTGGATCAGGCCTCAGATGACTCAGACTCTTCTGCTGAAGATATTCAAGATTTCCCCCTTATTCGGATTCTGATGCAGAGGATTCCACTCCTTCTGCTTCTCCTCCAGAGGATTTTTCATTTTCAGAAACTCTGCATTCCATGAGGGAGCATTTTAAGTGGGAAGGACAGGATTTCTCTGATTCACGGAAGAGGCTTAGGGAATTCTTGTTTTTACCACAGCATAGACCCTTGGCTATACCTCCTGTTTTGGATGTTGTTCAAGATGTTTTCTCTGAGGCTTCCCTTAATCCAGATTCTTTGCCTCCTGCGCCAGTTAAACCGGACAGGTATTACAGGGTGCCTGAGGCTCATAAATATCTGTATAAGAGTCCTAGGGCGGACCCAGAAACTATTAGTCAGGGGCCTAAGGGTGTTAGAGCTTCTGTTGTAAGGAATCCGGTTCCTCTAGATATGGAAGCTAGAGCTTTGGATAGATGGGGTAAGAAGGTGTATACCTCTTCTACTTTAGCAATGAGGGCTTTAAATTGCCAGTTTCATATGTTGAAATATCAGAATTTCCTCCTTTCTCAGCTAAAATCTAAAGTGGATGCTTTGGCAGAGGGCATAGAGTGTAAAGAATTGCAGGATTTAGTACATGTCTCTGAACAGGTGGGTAAGCATTCTTTGCAGTGTGGTTTTGATGCTGTACAGGCCTCTTCTAGGGTGGCTGCCACTGGTTCAGTTCTTCATAGGCACGCCTGGCTTAAGGATCAGAATTTGTCCGAGCATGTTAAAACTAGAATTCTGGATGCCCCTTTACAGTCTGAAGTTTTGTTTGGTCCCCTGTGGAGTCGGTTTTGAAGAAAATGGAAAACAAGGCTAAGTCCATGCAGACTGTTAAAGATTTTTTGCAGGTGCAACCTCCAAAGTTTAGTAGAAATTGGCCTACTAAGGGGTGGACCTACCCTTCTGATTCTCAGTCTAGGGGTAGATCTAGACGTGGCAGGGGCAGAGCTCACAGTACATTCAGGCCTAGAACTTGGAGTTCACCTGCACAATCTGCAGGTGAGGGCAGGGGCCAGTCCTTTCGTAAACAGGCCCAATGACCTGCATTTTCAGCTGCCAGATTCTTCTTCCCTGGCAGCTCCTTTGGGAGGAAAGTTAGCACTCTTCAAGCAAAACTGGCTTTTAGTCACCCAGGACAAATGGGTATTGGACATTATAAACCGAGGCTACAAGTTCTATTTCCATACATTGCCTCCTTTCAAAGGCATGCCAGACGTTCCTCCTCGGCAAAGGATAGAGGCTCACAAGCAGATTTCTTTACTTCTTCAAATAGGAGCTATACAGCCAATTCCTCTGTCAGAAGTGGGACTAGGATTTTATTCTCGCCTGTTTCTAGTACCAAAGAAAGGGAACACGTGGAGACCAATTTTGGATTTATCTATCCTCAACACTTATCTGGACATTCCAAAGTTCAAAATGCTGACGTTACAACAGCTTTTACCTCTGTTGGGAAAAGATCACTGGATGGTAACTCTGGATCTCAAAGAGGCTTATCTTCATGTTCCTATCAGGCCCAGTTGCAGGAGGTACCTGCGTTTTCGGGCTGGAAATTTACATTATCAGTTCTCTGCATTGCCCTTTGGCTTATCTACTGCGCCCAGAGTGTTCACAAAGGTTCTGGCTCCAGTGATAGCCTTTTCAGGTTAAGAGGAATACAGATTTATCCTTATTTGGACGATTGCCTGATTATTGCACAACACAAAGACTAACTTCTGCATCATCTACAGTATGTGATGGTAGTGTTAAGATGCCTAGGGTATTCTGTGAATGAAACAAAGTCCAGTCTAGTACCCTCTCAGGACATGTGCTTTCTGGGTGTGAGACTGAATACAGCTTCCCAGATGGCCTTTTTGACCCCGGACAAACAAAGAAGCCTTTCTCTCTATTTCCATCAAATGTCTCTACAGTCCAGGCTGACTGCAAAGACAGTCCTTCAAACCTTGGGGTTCATGGCATCTTGTATTCTGGTGCTTCCCAATGCCAAACTGCATATGAAGAAGCTTCAATGGTATCTCAAAAATGTATGGACACAACACTGCCAAGATCTAGACACTGTCATTCAGATAATACCTTGCATACAGAAAGAATTTTTGTGGTGGGCTCAGGAATGTCACCTAAACAAGGGACTCTCTGTGACCCGACCAGAGGTGAGTCAGATTCTAACGACAGATGCCTCGGACAAGGCTTGGGGAGCACACCTCAATGGAAAATGGGTGCAAGACACGTGGCCTGTCAGACTTCAACATTTGCATATCAACTTGAAGGAGATGTTAGCAGTCCAATTTGCATTGATGGCTTTCAAGGATTTACTTCACCCAGGACAGGTGTTGATTCAAACAGACAACACTACTGTCATGTGGTACATCAACAAGCAGGGGGAACCCATTCGTACCCTCTTTGCAGGCAAGCGATGATTTTGTGGGAGACTGCTCTCAGTTTACACCTCAATCTTCAGGCAAGGTTTCTACCAGGAGCACAGAACTCCTTAGCGGATGTGTTGAGCAGACAAATTGTGGATCCTCACGAGTGGAAACTGGATCCTCATGTGTTTGAAAAGTTGACAGTGTTATGGGGGACTCCAGACATAGATCTGTTCGCTTCTCCACTAAATTACCAGTTGCCAAAGTTTTGCACAAAAATGTTTCATCCCACAGCTTGGAAGGTGGATGCTCTATCATTCAGTTGGAGCAATCTTCATGTCTATGCCTTTCCACCTCTGCCTCTCATTCCCAAGGTACTCCTGAAGGCCAGAATAAACAAGCCATCCATGATTATGATAGCGCCGGATTGGCCTCAACAGCACTGGTACCCACTACTGAGGGGTTTGGTACGGGAGCCTCCATGGCCTCTGCCTTTGATTCTGCATCTTTTGTCTCAGGAGGGCAATCACTTCCTCAATGTCAAGATTCAGTCTCTGCATCTCACAGCCTGGCATATTCTGTTTTAGACCCTGGAGGGTCTCAGCTTCCACAACAAGTTTTGAATGTTATTTTGGAGGCCAGAAGGCCTAGTACAAGGAAAGTTTACACTGATACATGGAGGAGATTTTTTCTTTGGAGCAAAGCAAAGGACTTTGATGTTTCCAAGCCTGATTTAAGTGTTTCTCTTCAATATCTTACTGAGTTATTGGACAAGGGTTTGTCTTTCTCCTCGATAAAGGTTCATGCTGCAGCCATTTCTGCTCACTATGACTGTGATCCTCCTTTATTTTCCCATCCTTTGTTTAAGCAATTTCTTAGAGGGGCAAAGAACATAAGACCCCCACGTAGAGCTCCTACTCCTGCTTGGGATCTCAATTTTGTGTTGGAAAAGCTTACTCTACAACCTTTTGAGCCTGCAGCTACTGCCGAGTTAAAGTATTTATCATGGAAGACTGCTTTTTGTTGGCCATTACCTCTGCAAGAAGGGTTTCTGAATTACAGGCCCTTATGGCAGTGGAACCTTTCCTGATTTTTCATAAGGATAGGGTATCTTTGCGTACTAATCCTTCCTTTATGCCTAAAGTGGTTTCTAGTGTGGCCTTGAACCAAACTATTCATTTGCCTACTTTTTATGCAAACCCCAAAATAAAGGGGAGAAGATTTTGCATACTTTGGATATTCACAGGCAGTTACGTTATTATTTGAGCAGAACCAAGGGGTTCAGGCAGTCTCAGCAGTTGTTTGTTTCTTTTGCTTTGGGTTCTCAGGGAAAACCTGTTTCAAAACAAACTATTTCTAAATGGATTGGGTTTTGTATTTCTTTCTGTTATTCCCATCATGGTAAGGAGATTCCACTAGAGCTACTGCCACTTCTACTGCCTTTCTAAGGGGGGTAGCTACAAAAGATATTTTGGAAGCAGCCACTTGGAGTTCAGTACATACATTTTCCAAGCATTACCACCTTCCTCTTTATTCTAAGTCTAGGGCTGGATTTGCCACTGCAATATTACAGGGCATTTTAGCAGCCCCTACTGCCTTATGATTTTGCCATCCTCCCTTTACCTCTGCTTTGGGATTCTACCCATATGTAAGGACTGCAGCAATGTGAGATGAAGAACATAGTACAGTTTTGTACCTACCATAAATGTAGATGTTCGAAGATCCACATTGCTGCAGTCCAATTTACCCTCCCTCCTTCCCCTCTGTAGTTTGGCATGGTTATATGGTTTGGGAGTTGGTTGTTGTTGGGCATGTTTTTGGGAGGTATCCTGTTTTTGGGCTGTGGCCTTTCTTTTTAGGGCCTTCTGACATCTGGGGCAAGAAAAGACTGAGGATATGACGTCGGTCATGCGCTTTTATACCCTGATGCTCTGATGTCAGATCTGAGCGCCCATGACCGACGTCAGCCTAATACTTTGGTATTCGGGCCGACCGAGGACAGCGGACTACCCATATGTAAGGACTGCAGCAATGTGGATCTTCGAACATCTACATTTATGGTAGGTACAAAACTGTACTTTATTCTTACAGCATTATAGTTGCTTATACTGTTATAACATTTAGGTGTTTCAGGTACAAAATTGTTTTATGCAACTACTACAGACAATATAGGAAATCTTTGCCCTAAATCACAGGACATTTGCCATAAATTTATTTTGCAGGACACAATTGCCCAAAGGAGAGTGTCCCTCGCAAAGGTGGATGGGTGGTAACCCCAACCCTATTATTCTATCAACTTTCTAAGGTAGTTGGTGGAACATGCACTTTCTCTCACTAGCAGACCTCTCATATGAATGGGGAAGAATGAACACTGAATCAGGTATACTGCATAACAACCTCAGGGACACATTTAGAAGGTTGGTGCCATTAACCTGACACATTGATGGACCCAGAGCACATATGTATTCGTACACATTGTCTGAGGTACATGCTGTTTAGGATTCTTGTATGTTGCCATTATTCATTACGTGTATTCCGCCACCTTTCCTCCTAATATCATTAGCTCTAGGAGGGTTTAGTTGGGACTGTAAGATTCTGATTCATAATCACGGACGTCCCTGGTAATCAGGGACAGTTCAATGATATGGTCCCTATGTGTTCCCCCAGTGGTTTATGGACTGTCCTTTAGATGTGCTCTTAAGGTTTGGGAGGTATGGGCATCTGCTATACCCACATCGGAATATTATTTACACCCACGGGGCGGTCCTAATACAGGTCTGCCAGCCAACACCTGTACGCCTAGGCCCATAATCGCATACCCTTAGTTCCCCTACCTGCCACTACTCTACAGCACTCATCCTTACTGTGGGTGCAGGTGGGATATGAACACACACCTACACACTGCCCACTCTCCTCGTGTTGGGACATTCATAGTTGTCAACCCATGTGTTATCAGGCTTGCACAACTTACTGTTCCATGTACAGCTACATCCTGGTCACAGTAGTCTTTACTCGCATTGCCTGGAAGAACAAAATTTTTGGTGCCCCGCAAGGGACATCACTGTCCATGTTTAAAGTGTAGACCTTGTAGATCTCTCCCACTGGTAGTTTCCTGACAGTGGTCTGGAAAGCAGTGTTTTATTTACCTTTATTGCGTGTCTGTATGTCTCACCGGCCTAGCTGGGGGTGGGGGGGTGGGGAGTGGGAGGTAGATGTTTGATTGGACCTTCCACCAACATATGCCAGGTCTGAACATCAGTTACCAGTAACTGCTGTAACATAACCTAGGTATATACATGTGTATATTTAATAGTCCCATGTGATATGCACATTCACCTTTACATGTTTAAATGTCGGCTTTACAGCTGAGCAACATTCATTCCGCAAGGAAAATGAATATGTGCTATAGTCTAACTTGAACCGTGAATGCCTTTTTGTTAAGCGGATGCTGTAACCACTACACTATTGGTGTTCTGCTTCATTTTTATGTATACCCATGGTTCATAGTTACCTGAACACACTCCTCATCACTTCACTTACACAGCAGACATCCATTTTCCTTTTGGGAAAACCGCACTACTACACATGCACCATTCCCTTTTCCCTACTGCTTTGGACCCGTGCTGCATGTTGACTCACTCAGAGGATATTCAGACCTCCAAAGCCTATAGTCCTGGCACATACATGTTTGTCCGGGTGTTCATGTGGTCATCCGGGTTTTTGTCCGGGTGTTCATGTGGTCATCCGGGTTTAGGCTTGTCCGACTGGGGAACGGGACTGCCCTGTACCTAGTTGAAAGTCAGACTTAGCATGGGGAGATTGTTCCACTTTTAGCGTCCTACCTGTGGTTAGGGATGCAGAGGTGTGCTCACCTTTGGCCATCCTGATATATAACCGCACTAAATATAACCGGGGTTTCTGCTGCGGTTTCCTTTCACATTTGTTATGACTGCTATATTGTGACCATGTTCATTCTTCATAGCTACATATATAATTATATATATATATATATATATATATATATATATATATATATATCGGTCTGTACATACACATGCATATACACCTACATGATTATTTACATACCCCCTTACGTCTAGGGTTGCCACCTTTTTAAATGGCCAAAGTGGGGCATTTTTGGGACGCACATCAGATTTTACAGACCGACACATACCCACGGTCAGTACAAAGGTTAGAGCTTTACTTATTTGTGTAAATGAACGCTTATTCTTGTAGCAGTTTAGTTGCTTATTCTGTTTCTTGTAACATTTAAGTATTTTACATACAGAAATAACTGTTTTATGCAACTGTTGCATGAAATATGGGACACAAGTATTTCCTACAATCACACGACATTTGCCATTGTATTATATTTGATCAGGGCACAACTGCCTAAAAAGGGACTGTCCCGCGCAAAGTGGGATAGGTGGTAACCCTACTTGCGTCTGCTTTAAAGCACCTTAATCACCCTATAACAGACTGCCACAATGTGAATGTGTAAGGTATATATTCCCGATAATGCACGTGGGGAGTCGTGCATCATGGTCAGGTGTTTAATCTCAGGTCGTAGGTTCTGCAGGACCGGCTGGAGGCTGAGCAGTCTTGTGGACAACTACTGTTCATACAACTTGTGTCCAGATGTCTACAGGACTGGACATCGTGTCGTGACACCAAGTCTAATGTTTAGCACAGATACTTATCCCATGAGGGATATCCAAAAATTGTGGGGACCGATGACCTAGATTCCTTTGGCTTTACGAAAATAAGGTAGGGTTATACATGCAAGGGATACATAGTTTGCTATCCTGAGACTGCCTAGGGTGAGACTGCTTACTAGATATGAGTAGGGGTCACTATGTGCAGATATGGCTGCACCTATCTAGCAGCCCAAGTATGGGTGGTTTTGGTGGACGTTTGGGGGGGGATGGTGTGCTGTGGAGGGGATGATGGGTATTCAATTATGTATCAATGTGTGTTTGGGTTGGATGGCTCAGTTCAGGCCAGACCATTATGTGAGTATGTGCCGGTAACTTTTCTGTACATGTGTATTGCACTTTTTAATGTTCATATGTTTGTGGGATTGTATTGCATATGTGAATATTTGTTGTTTGGTTATCTTCCTGATTCATCCACTGCTCCCTCTTACACCTCTAGTTCACTTATTGTGCATCCAACCCAGACTCCCCTTGGTGTATTACATTACCCGTCACCCCTCACCCCCATATTCCACAGACACCATCCATCCCTTCTCTGGTTGATGGCTCATGGCACAGTCAACAGAACACATTGCGTACACTACATATCTCTGGTACTAATATGGCTGTGAGGACTACCGTAGCATTTCTGGTCATCCACATGCTGTACTTCACGCACATAGGTACACGCAAATACTTATCTTTCATGACATGGTAGGTAGACCCGGGTAATACCCGTTTCTTTGTGCCATCCTGACAAGGACAACTTGGACTGCGAATGGGCAGATATTGGGCGAATGTTCTGACCATTGTTAGGGTTGCCACTTTTTCCTATGACCAGGATGGGACATTTTCTGGACACATCAGAGTTTACAGGCCAATACATACCCACGATCAATGCAAAGTATAGTACTTTAGTTTTATGCCTAAATATAAGCTTTTATTGTAGCGGTTTAGTTGCTTATTCTGTTTACTTGCTTATTCTGTTTCTTGTAACATTTAGGTATTTTATATACAGAAATGTATTGTATGGGACTATTACATAAAATATGGGACATAATTATGTCCTACAATCGCAGGACATTTTACATTTATAATGGTTTTGGTATGGACACAACTGCCTAGAGGGGACTGTCCCTCACAATGTGGGACAGGTGGTAACCCTAACCATTGGGCTAGGCTTGGCAATTGGCGGTGCGCTAACATGATGCGTTTCACTTCCACTTGGTATAACTATCGACACTACCATGCAATACGGGTACGGGGTTTTAAATATTTGTTCTAGGGATGGGGTTTTAAATATTTGTTCGAGGGACAGGGACTCTTATTCAGCTACGTGCCTTTGTGTTTACTTATTTTGGTGTTCACAAAACTGTTTTGTATACATTTCAGTATCCACGGACACTGACAGGAGTTATTACTATTAGAGGCAGGCGCTGTACTAGTCAGCATTTTAGATTGTGTGTAAGCAGCTGACATGTTCATGCCTCCGTGCAGCACTTGGACATGCCCCCTGCACTCGCGCACATTTCCTATGCACGTGGCCATTATGGCAGCGCGCCTTCATTAATATGCATGTGGTGCTGCTGCGCCATCTGTATGTCGCACAGTTGGCACAAGGCTAATGCCATCCTTGCACCGAGCTTCATGAATCCAGGGGAATGTGTAATCTGTGTTAATTTCAAAGGGAGTCAGTCTTAAGTTTGAGTGATTTCAAAGTGCATTATTCCTGTTCTCTCCACTTGGATGTGATTTCCCCCTGGTTTATACCCTTGACTGTAGAGCTTTGTGATGGGCATGACCTGTAATCGCCCAGGAATACCAAAGTGTGTTCCTTGGGAGAATTTGTCTGCATGCTGACAGATGTGATTTCAGCTATACAGGCCTATGTTCATATGTAGTGCTGAACTTCGAGACTGAGTAAAGGCAGAAGTAATTGAGAAGAAGGAAGAGTAGAAACTAGTAAATGAGTGCATCATGAACTGTTAAATGGTAGATTTATATTTGTTTTGATTTATTTGCATAACTACTGTAAAGGTCATCTTAATGTACTTAGAAATGGTCAACAGCAGGACACATGAGTTTGGGTATGGTTTAATGTGAACTACAGTCGAGTAATCTCCACTTGCGGTTCTACAAATTTTTAAAAAAATTGTGGTTTGGAAGCCAAAAGAGTGTGTCCACAGATGTTTTCATACATTAAAATATTTTGCATTTATGGTATGCATGTAATAGATCTGATGTATACATTAAAAATGATTATATATTCTGTTTCCCTGTAATTTAGTGCATATCCAGTATCCTTGAAATCTAGTGAAGAAAGCATGAAAAAGAAGAGAAGAGAATCCAAGTATATTGAGAAACGTAAGTATTTCACTACTTGCAATAACTTTTGTAGTTGGTAAAGTGCCATAGTCTTTTCCTACTTCAGAACCCAAAATGGGATACTTTTCAGCAGTGATGTGAGACTGCCAGACTCCTCATAAATCCTTTTTATCTGTGTCATTACTAGTCTTCTCACCCATATCTACTGTATCAACCAAGTGTCCATATTTTAGTGAAGCATGGCTGTTTCTATGAAGGGAAACCAACCTGCCACAGTCAATTGCTTCAACTTGGCTATACTGTAGCCTCCACTGTTGCATATAGATGCAAGACTAATAAGGGTGCTTCCACAACCTTTTATGCAGTATGATTGATGGTCTACTGTATCTGCTAATATTGTAACCTGACCTCTTGCTAAAGATTTTTCTTTTGGATGCTGAATCATTATTCGGAGCGATGAGCCTTGATTAGTCCCAGAATTTGATTAAATCAGTTTGAGTTGGTACCATTGTCTGTCTTACAAGTTAGTACCATAATGGAAAGCTTTTGGTTTGTCTAACACAACAGTTTTAAATGTGTATAGCGGCACCCATGCCTTAAAAATCGTTGAACGGCTTCTTGTAAGAATACCTGCATTAAAAAATGCAGTTGGCTTAAGATAATTCATAGCTTTGATAAAGATTTTTTATGCCTGCTGTCACTGCTTCAACTGCTGCCATTCGTTGCTCAAAATTAGAATGAGCCAGGCATGCCACAGCAGTGATCCAGATGACCATGATGGATTTTTCTGTTTCAGTTGCACCCTGTCTCATGTCATCTGACAATGCTATTCCTTTGGCACTTACATTTCAACACATTTTTTATGAAAGCCAAAATGCAGAGTGCCTAGTGTAGCCAAGTGCCATATACCCAGCCCATATACTGCATGCTTCGTACCTTTTTCCATAGGCAAGAGCAGTGTAGTGGGTTGGACCATCTGTCTCTTCCTAGGAGGGAGAGGTCACTTATTGAGCTAGTACAGCTGGATCTTCTAGCTTTATTACAGTGGCGTGGAGATGACAATTGCCAATTGGTGAGAATGGAGTTCTTTTTTACGTTTTTACATGGGAGCATTTTGTAAATGTTATGAGATTTAAAACTGGGAAAATGTAAAGGCTAACATTTAAGCATAAGAGATGATCTGGGATATCCTGATTTTGGTCCAGTGAGTACTGGTGTAAATTATTGGATAGATTACCAGCTAATGTGGATACAAACTAAAAAGCTTTTGGAATAACTTTTATTGGGGCAAATGTGTAGAGGAGAGACAGTAATTGCTACTCACTGTTGAGCAGGTTGGAATTGGGAGACTAAAGTCAACTTTGGGCTTGAGGTTTTTGTTAAAAATAAGGATGGTGGAAAATATCACAAAGGTTGGCTTTTCCGAGTTTAATTTCTCAGGTGTGTTTTTTTTTTTTTGGTAATTCCATGATGTGAACAGACCCCATTTATAAGTGAAATTATGATTAAAGAGCATGAAAATAGTATTGTTTCAGTTTTTGTTAGCCAAAAGTGCTCTTTCTTTGGAGCACCATTAATGTGCCAAAATTGATTCCAGTTTATACTGAGTTAGCTGTATCGGTATCTTAATTATGATTGTAAAGTATTTGAGACCAATTGCTCCGGCTTCTGCTACTGTTAGAATTGTCTGGGTATCCTCTTTCCACACTGTCCTTGTTTCTGCCTGCAAATCGTGGTATTTTGACTTTGTACATTAATTTCAGTGATCAGTACTACTTTTGTCTTTCATGGACTAAAATGTCTGATTTTTCTCGCATCCATTTTATTGGTAATGGTTGATCCCAAGTGATGGACCTTTTCTAATGCTTTGTGGCTCATGTTTCCAATGCTTTTCAGCTACTTCAGTATTGTAACGTTTGCACAGTTCCCTGTGCAGCAATCTTGCCACATTGTCTTTTCAATGTACTGCCATTTAGTGCATCATAACCAGCAACAAGGTTGTGCAACACTTTTCAGTTCTGTTTTACAAAGCCTGCATTTGTTTTTTTCCCCACATGTTCAATGGAAATAGTAAACCAAACATGTACATAGTCCACCATACTTTGCCACCAGTATTAACCTTTCATCGGTCTGTTTTAAATTCACTTTTTAATCACTCCTGCATCAGATTCCGATTGTGAGGTTGTTGCAGCAGGTTTTTGTACTTGCGACTATATGCCTTTTCCACACTTCTTGCCTTCTTATCTGACCATTCTCTTTGTATTCATTTGTTTACCTGCTTTTTGTCTACTTCGTCCGATTTTCATTCCAACTTGGCACTGATATGATTCTAACTAAGCAGATAAATCATCTTAGACTTGTTCTCATGTTTTAAAACTTTCATTGTTTGGATCAGGTGAAATCAGCAAATATGTGTGCAGTCCTGCAGATCTGTACATGCAATCATTTTCAGGGAGGCCCCTACTGCCGTCAGAATGGCGAATATACACTGATTTTTATATATCCTTTGATAAGTTTTTAACATATATTACTTTTCCTGTCCATCTGATCCAGTATCTTTTGAGGCCAGTCGGTCACGAAGAGAAATTTGGTTTATAGCTTGACTTTGTTCCTAGGCTGTGTTCCATTGACTATTTTAGAAGCTAAAATTAATATTCTTAGATGTTCATCGTGTTTCACTGTTGCAGTCCTTACAAATGGGTTATCCGTCTTCGGTAGCCTGCAGTTGGCTAGAATGCCAAAGTCATTGGTATATGACATCGGCTGCCATTGGATTTAGCCTGACGCCAGGACGTCTGGTACAAAAGCAGGCAGCCGACGTAATTTCCTCAGTTTTTCTTGTCATAACTGTCAGGAGCCCCCCACAAAAGGTAAGACCAGGTAAAGAAAACAGAAAATCCAGTCTGTGCCCTAGGAAAAAAAGGGGGACAGAAGGTAGGGAAAACAATGACTGCACTTTGAACATCTACATTTATGATAAGTGTACACAACTTTACTACGTTCATAGTGTTTCACTGTTGCAGTCCTTACAAATAGGTTGATTCCCAAAGCCCAGGAAAAAACAAAAAGGGAGGAGGAACACCACTGATTAATGGTTGGTTAGAATGCCCTGCAACACTGCAGTGGCAAAACTAGCCCTGGACTTGGAAAACAAGGGAAAATTGTAATGTTTGGTGAAAGTGTGGACAGAAGTCCAGGTAGCTGCTTCCAGGATGTCCTGGGGTACACTAAGAAAAGCTGCTGAGGTAGAGATAGCTCTAGCAGAATGGGTCCCAATACCCTGAGGAAGAACCTTGCCATGCTGTAAATTAGAAAAGTGAATACAATGAGCAATCCACTTAGAGATGGTCTTTATAGCATCTTTATATTCCATGGAGTCGTTATTCTGCAAAATGTCCTATTTTTTTTTGGTGAAGTTTCTTTTCCTTTTGCTTGATTTCCCAATTCTCAAAATTTTTGGGTCATGAGTGAATTGCTTATTTTGTACTTGCCTATCTTCTAAGCTTTTCCTGCCTGTGCTGATAAATATTTGCTACTTCCATGGTGGCATTCTATTTCTTCCATTCCTTTCCCTTAATTTTCTTTTTTAGAAAAAAAAAAAAAACTTTATTTAGCTACACAGCAGCATGTCCTAGTTACTTGTGTTCATTCACAGAAATTCATGTGATTTTTTTTTAAGAAAATTTGTATTTTAACCTGCTTACAATATATAAACAGAAGGGAAGAAATTCGTCTTCACATTATTATACAATGAAAGGAATACATTGAATCATCAAGGTAAGCTTATACGATTAACACATTAAGAATATTGGTATTTTGGTAGCAACATTTCAAGGTTATCCTAACTAAAGGTCTTACTGTGATTTATAGATCTTGTTCTGATTAAGTTTTATGTAGTATTTTTGTTAAATTTAAAAATTCTTTGAATGGAGGAACCATGTTTGATTTCCAATTTGGAAGTTGACAGAACAGTTACAAAAAGAGAGCTCAAAAGAATTTTTGAGCTTTGGCTTTTGTAAATATAGGAAGTGGAACATTCTCTTCCCAATATAAGTTTAATTTTTCGCAATCCATAAATGTGTCCACTAAGCTTTTACATCTTTACTACAGCTCCAACAACTGTGCAAGTCACTCTGCTAAACGAATGTTGTTCCATATAAAATCTATGTATATATTTTCACATAACTACTTTACTTTCCAGTAATATAAAAGCTTTATTCTTAGTGGTGGATTGCGACTCCATAGAAATTTATCTAAAAAGTTCTAGAATTTTGCATTGAAATCATTTATAATTAACTTGTATAGGTTGGACAAGTTTCCTTTTTATGCCAATCAACCGTTGACCAAGTAAAATAAAATAAAGTCAGACCCTAAAACGCCACTCTCATTGAAGCGTTAGTAAACCAAGTTATGCTTTAGTGAACGGCCATAAAAACAGCATTAAACACTCAAAGAAATTGCTTTTATCCATTGTACTGGACTTCATCAGAATCTGTTTGCAATAGACACAAACCTCCTTTTAAATACATTTCTTGAGGACAGCAAATCAATGTAATACAATTAAAACCAATGACTTCAGTAGTTCTTTAAGGCATATTGCTCTAAAACCTTGATTAATATATTAAATACTAACAATATAACTGCCTACAAATAATAAGTACTGAATATTCTAATGTTAAACTAAAAAGTTTTTTTTGTACCAAAACTGAAAAAAACTTTTCAATACTATTATCCAGTATTCAAGCAGTACAACAAGGATTTGATTAAATTACAGCATTCAGTCTTCTTGGGTACACACCTGCCATCAGTTAGACTCTGATTTGGTACACACCTGCCATCAGTTAGACTCTGATTTAACCCCAAATAACGTTCAGCTGTCCTAGTAGGATTTTCCTGACATTTACTCTGTTGCCTGCTACAGCAAAAGCCATAGTTTGCAGAGAGCTTGCAAAGCATCAAAGGGATCTCATTGTTGAAAGATATCAGTCAGGAGAAGGGTACAAAAAAATTTCCGCAGCATTGGATATACCATGGAACACAGTGAAGGCGGTCATCAAAAAGGGGAGAAAATATGGGACAACAGTGACATTGCAAAGAATTGGACATCCCTCCAAAATTGATGAAAAGGCAAGACGAAAACTGGTCAGGGAGGCTGACAAGAGACCTACAGCAACACTGAAGGACCTGCAGGAATTTTTGGCAAGGACTGGTTGTGTACTAGTCGTGACCACAATCTCCCGTATTCTCCATACATAATGGGTATGGGGTAGGGTTGCAAGACTGAAGCCTTTTCTTGCAAAATCCAGGCCCAGCTAAAATTTGCAAAACAATAAATAGTCTCACAAAAGCATATGAGAAAATGTGTGTTATGGTCTGAGACCAAGGTTGAAGTTTTTGGCCACAATTCCAAAAGGTACATTTGGTGCAACAACACTTCGCATCACCAAAAGAACACCATCCCCATGGTGAAGCATGGTTACTTTTTTTTCTACTGGATATGGGGCTTTAGTCAAGGTAGAGGGAATTATGAACAGTTCCAAATTGTCACTTTTGGCCCAAAACCTTCAGGCATCTGCTAGAAAGCTGAAGATTAACAGGAATTTTACCTTTCAACACGACAGTGACAGAGTGTATATCCAAATCAACAAAAAAATGGCTTCACCAGAAGAAAATTAAAGTTTTGGAATGGCCCAGCCAGAGCCCTGACCTAAATCCAATAGAAAATCTGTGGGGTGACCTGAAGAGGGCTGTGCACAAGAGATGCCCTCTCAATCTGCCATATTTGGAGGGCTTTTGCAAGGAAGAGTGGGCAAATATTGCCAAGTCTAGATGTGCCATGCTGATACACTCCTACCAAAGAAGACTGAATGTTGTAATTAAATAAAAAGGTGCTTCAACAAGTAGGGTGTGCACACTTATGCAACCAGCTTATTGTATGTTTTTTTTTTTTTTTTTTTATATATTTTCCCCCAACAGATTTGTTTTTCAATTGAATTGTACAGGTTATTGGTCACATTAAAGGTGGGAAAAGTTTTGAAATTATTTGTTGTGGTCTCATTTTTTATATCACAAAAACCTGGCATTTTACCAGGGGTGTGTAAACTTTCTATATCCACTGTAGTAACCGTAAAACTAACCATTTATTCCTCCTCATAAAAAAATGCTTTATCTTAAAATATGCATACATGCATATATTTTGAGGCTTAAAGTCCAGTGTAAAGTTTTAACTTAAACATCTATTGTTATAGTCCAGCAATTGGTGAATGGGTCTGTTTTTAGGCTTTAGTTTTAGAAGCAGTTAGAACTCCATACACTGTCTCTTCAGAGATGTACTGTTCACTCCATTTCTTCAATATTGAGGATTTTATTGCTGTTAAAAGTGGATGCCTCCTCCAGCATGTTAAATATTTTGGCTCCTTCAGAAAGGAATAATTTGATCTTTGCAGGAAATGCCAAAGTGGCTTTAGTATTCTTTATGTTCCTTGATCAGTGGTAAACAGGATTTTCTTATACTTTACTGGAATATAGACCTTGTCAAGTCTGACTAGATGTTCACCTCTGGGCTGGAACATGCTGCTTTTAATATTTGCTTTTTTTCTAAGCTAGACATGAACGTAACTATAATTTTGCGTGGTGGTAGGTTTTCCTTCTTAGAAGGTGCTCTCCGGGATATCTATGCTCTTTCAATTCCAAAAAAAAAGTTTCGGGTAAATTTAATGTTTTATGTAGCCAGATAGTGAAGTTTATTATATTGTGTCCCTCGTACTTTTCAGGTACAACATAAATTCTGATGTATTCATTTCTTGTCTGTTCTTTAGAGTTTATGCTGTGAGCTGGTTATTTTGTGAGACTCACCTTGAGTTATTCTGCTTTCATAATCATTCAGTCTGTCATGCTGATGATTTGTGCACCTTGTTTTCTTAATGGCTTACAAATGTTTATCCTCTTTCTGGTCTCTTTGAAACATTCCAGTTTTGTCTTCAGTTTGTCTGTTTTTAAGTAATACGTCCTATATACTAGATAATATCAACTGAATGTCTTTTAACACACAAATCCTGAGAACCATTTCTTGTGACTTGTGTTGAAGTCTCGTCTCTCTTAGCCAAACAGTTGAGATATTGAATGAAAAAATATTGCTTTTGAAGAAATTTAAGCTATAAATCTTCTCTGACTATTAATGAATGAAATAACCTTTTGGGTCTTGCTGCCTTTTTGTAATCTGTTTTTCATTGATCTTAATATGTATCCAAATCTATTAAATCAAACAACTCTTCACTTGGATCATTGTCTTCTAAACTGCAGGCACATTCTTTCTACGGACATTCTACAAAAAGTTGGGAATACCTTAATGTGACATTCTCTCTTCAGCTGCATCCTGTCGTCATCACTGTTGCATATGGGAAGCCATTGGCCTTTCAGTCCACAACAATGACCACATCAGAGTTGCCACTGTTTCCTGGTCCTTCCCTTGCTGTGCAACTCTTAACTGAACTTTTGTACTGGTTTCTCTCTACTAGAGTAACTTTGTGGCAAGTGATCAATCAGATGCTTCCCATTCCACCTCTCCCACCATTAATTTTGGGACTCATTCTGTTATGCTGTGATGTTGCCAGCATTGGATTTTCTGCACTGAATCCTTCACTTTGCAGGTTGTGCATAACTTCAGTTTCTTTAACTTCTCCATTACTAATCCTCTCTTCTTATTTTTAGTATTGTGAAAATTTCCATATCCAGATGCCTTTGCCTGTATTTATTTGGTGCTGTTTTTTGTAATTAGTTTGTCTTTTCTTTGCGCCATATTAGATCTCTTTAATATGGCCATTATGGATTAGATGGGCAGAAACAAGGCAAAATTTCATTCCAAGGAGAAGGGTTTTCTCATTAACCTAAAATGTTAAAAGCAACAAGGGAGAAAGTGTTGCGTATATGTAGGATCCAGTGAGAGAGGAATTGGAATTCAAGTGCAAGTGTAAGATGGACAAAACATTTTATATTGATCCAAGATGCATTACTAACTCAAGAAAATGTTTCTCTGTATGGCATTGCTTAACATGTTAAGACTGACTAAACATATTCAGAATGTCTCCATTAATTCTGGGAGTTATGGTCAAGGGTACTAGATTAATTGCATATTCTGGGAGGAGGTGCAGAACTGAATAAGATTAAATACAGAAATGTTTGTAATGTGCTGTGGCCAGGTAAAGTTGTAAAGTCCCTTTTTATTATTGATGGGGTATAATCCTTTGTCATCCTTTCAGGATCTCAGTCTGAGTCTTGTAATGTTGGTAGGTAAAGTAATTACACAAATATGGAATGTTAAGGATGTCTGGGCTATGTTAGACAACACATGTGACATGCAACAGAGCAATACAAATCAAATTTTAAGATAGACTTGTTAATAAATTGGCACTTTGCTATGCTTTGGGCATGTGTGAACCAAAATCTTAAAGTGAAAGCTATAGTACCCAGAATGTTCCTTGAGCCAGATGAGAGGTTGACAAACTTGGTCATTTTCAAAGATTCTTAATGTGATGCATAATTTCTTTAATTGGAGAGCTTAGATTAGCTTTATGAACTTGGACTACTAATGCATTTTGTAATTGCATTATAAAAAATATTATGAATTATTAGCTTTAATATGATTAAGTATTGTGAAAAAATACAACCCTCTTTTCTCCAAGATGAGAAGCATCCAGATTCCGCTGTGCCTTAATACCATCTCTATGAAAATTAAACTGTAGTGAGGCCATCTTTGGTACAGATTCCTATTCCCCATATTGAATGTTTGAGATGGCAAAGGCAGACATGACTCTCCATAAATAGGGGAACCAGATGGCATTCATCAGAGTTGTTACCATTATAACAGTGTGTTAAGGGATTCCACAGTATGCTGTACTCAGCATTATGTAGGCCCACACATGCATTTTGATTGCATTGCAGACTTCAGTCAACTGTGGCTATAGTTTAAAGGACAGAGATGATCAGCTGCTCTGCGAGACTGGCTGAACCTGAATTTCTTTTCTTTCATCATAGACTTTACTGCCCAATGAAGTTTCCTTTCTATATCGTGGTTGTAGCTTTTTCAGGAAGACCAAGGAGTATGATCTCTCTGCCTCCATTTTTCAATGGGAAACATTTTAGTTCATCAGTCTTATAGGCACAGTCCTCACATTTGAAAGGTGCCAACCACAACACCCTAACAGTGCTGTCATATTAATAAATTCAGTCCATACCCTCCTTCATTCATATTGATTTTTGTCACTTTAGAAATGTAATCATCATAGTGAACTCTGCTATAAAAGTTGACCAGTCCCATTTTATTTTTGCTTGTGGCACTGCTGTTGTAAAGGGGTGGAATATCGACTGGATTTGGAAATTCCTGTGGTGGTGGTTTTTACCTTCTTATTGTCACCAACTGAAGTTGTTTTTTCCCACCCTTGTGTATAGCCTTGACAGTGTCTAATGCCATCTCTGAGCCACCAAATAGTTTACAGGACCTTTTAGAAAGTTTGAGGCCTTCTGAGAATTCTCCATAATTTAAATTCATCTTACTTTCTGATCTTCAGTTGAGCAGCTTTCCAGTTGCTACCTACTGCCCTTTTGGCACATTTCATTGAAATCAGGAGAATCTTCCAGTTACTACATTTACATGGGCACCTTTGCTTTCATCTCTATTTTGTGGTGGACTATGGTTTTGCTTCTGAAAAGCACAGATGACTTTTTTGACTACGCTTGTAGCTGAGCATGATGGATTTGGACCACATATCCCCGAACAACCTCTTGTTTATATTAAATACTTTTCTGAAGGTGAATTTACACACACTCTGAGCACGTCACTTTACTTGTGCATTGCCTGAGTTTGTTTAGCTGCCTTCTCTGCTGCTGGCACTGATTTGCCACAAAGTGATTATTCTTGGTCAGCACTGTGGTATGACACAAGATGCACTGGTATGAAATATGAGTAACCTTGTGTTATGATCAAGTATTTGAGAATCTGTGGGTAGCATTAAAGTCTTAAGGCAGCTATTTCATTCATACCCTTCTAGTTCTCTGTCACCCATCCCATGTGATGAGACCAGTCTTCAGTAAGAGTGAGAGTAGATGCTTATCCATCTGATCACCGTACTACAATATTCTTCACTTCGAGTCCAAATAACACTGCTGCAAATGCACAAAAGAGTTCATCCTGCAGCTCCAATTTTGAATTGAGGCAGCATTTTGTTAAATGGCAAAACTCCTAATTTTTGCAGTTCCTATGCTGGGGTTTTGTATATCCCAAAACCTGTCTAGGCCCACTCTAGAGAGGTGAAGAGAAGACTAGCCCCAACCTATCTGGTTCCAGAACAAATTGTGTGTAAAGCAGGATCACCTATATCTAGATTATATTATCATTCTCCTGGACAGTCTCTGGCTCAGTCTTTAGCAGTGAGATCAGTTCCTATTGTATTGGGTTAGTCTGTTTTGCTGCTTGTTTTTTTGACTGACTCTCACCTGTTCACAAGCCTGAACATGTGGGAGTTGAGCTCAACTTTTTCATTCGGAACCGGACTGAGTTATCTGGGTAATCCAGCACAAGAATTTACATCTGAAAAGCCTGTCTTGCCTTTGTCCGCAGGAATTGGCTATTTTCCAGCATATGTTTGTGTGTGTTTTTTTCTTTGAGGGACCCCCCCGCAGCTTCATTGCTTTGGGAAATCTATTCTGAAGTTGGTAGTATTTGTACTATTTTTCAGTTCCTGACTTTGATTGCTGCCCTGTTATCACATGTACTGTATATGCCTTGAGCTTGGAATTGAGATCCTAAATTAAACACCACACCTGACTACAAGGATTTGTCATGGTCTCCCAAGTTGTGTAGAAGGTTCTCTTATTCATTAAATGAGCTATGAGGGCCAAATTTCAGATCCTTTTCTGGCTCCTCCTCTTAAATGAATATTAGCAGTTGAGTGAACTAAAGCTTTTGATGGTGTAGTTCTAAGAAATATGTGGGAGATGCATGCTTTCTCCTTGAAGACAGGGTCATGATGAGGGTGATGCAAAAAATATCCTCATTAGATTTCATACAGCTACTCACTGTTATTGGTACCTGATCAACTTTGTCCTAAGCTACAGCATCTGATGTGGAGAGCTAACTTGTGGACTGGTGTTTTTTTTTTTTTTTTCTAAAGAGGGTGGTACTCTATGTTTTGAAGAAATCCTATGCTCCTTGTGATGTGAATTTGTGGAACATACAGTGGATATAAAACGTTTCAGTGGATATAAAACGTTTACACACCCCTGTTAAAATGTCAGGGTTTTGTGATATAGACCACAATAAATTTCAACCCCCCCCCCCTTTAATGTGACTTATAACCTGTACAATACAATTGAAAAATCTGTTAGGGAAAAATATAAAAAATTAAAAATGGTACAATAAGCTGGTTGCAGAAGTGTGCACACCCTTAAACTAATACTTTATGTGGGCACACCTTTAAACTAATTTGTTGAAGCACGTTTTGATTTAATTACAGCTTTCAGTCTTATTGGGCACACACCTGCCATCAATTAGAGAGTCTGATTAACCCCAGATAAAGGTCAGCTGTCATAGTAGGATTTTCCTAACATTTACTCAGTTGCCTGCTACAGCAAAAGCCATGGTTTGTGGAGAGCGTGCAAATCATCAAAGGGATCACATTGTTGAAAGTTCAGTCAGGAGAAGGGTACAAAGTTCCACAGCACTGGATATACCATGGAACACAGTGAACAGTCATCAGAAAGTGGAGAAAGTATGGGACAACAGTGACAGTGCAAAGAACTGGATGTCCCTCCAAAATTGATGAAAAGACGAAAACTGTTCAGGAAGTCTGCCAAGAGACCTACAGCAACACTGAAGGAGCTGCAGGAATTTCTGGCAAGTACTGGTGTACTACATGTGACAACAATCTCCCATATTCTCCATATATCTGGATTATGGGGTAGGGTTGCAAGACTGAAGCCTTTTCTTACACCGAAAAAACATCCAGGTCCGGCTAGAATTTGGAAAGCAATACATCAGTTCTCCCAAAAGCATGTGGGAAAATGTGTTGTGGTCCGATAAAACCAGGGCTGAACTTTTTGGCCACAATTCCAAAAGGTATGTTTGGTGCAAAAACAACACTTCACATTAGAAGAACACCATCCCCACAGTGAAGCATGGTGATGGCCGTATCATGCTTTGGGGTTGCTTTTCTTCAGCTGGAACTGGGGATTTAGTAAAGGTGGAAGGAATTCTGAACAGTTCCAAATACCAGTCACTTTTGGCCCAAATCCTTCGGGTGTCTGCTAGAAAGATGAAGAGGAATTTCACCTTTCAACATGACAATGACCCCACGCATACATCCAAATCAACAAAAGAATGGCTTCACGAGAAGAAAATTGGTTTTGGAATGGCTCAGCCAGAGCCCAGACCTAAATCCAATAGAAAATCTGTGGGGTGACCTGAAGAGGGCTGTGCTCAAGAGATGCCCTCACAATCTGACAGATTTGGAGCAGTTTTGCAAGTAAGAGTGGGCAAAAATTGTTAAGTCAAGATGTGCCATGCTGATAGACTCCTACCCAAGAAGACTGAATGTTGTAATTAAATCAAAAGGTGCTTCAACCAAGTATTAGTTTAATGGTGTGCACACTTATGCAACCAGCTTATTGTATGTTTTTTTATTTTTTTATATTTTTCCCCCTAACAGATTTGTCTGTTTTTCAATTGAACTGTACATGTTATAGGTCACATTAAAGGTGGGAAAAGTTTTGAAATGATTTATTTTAGTCTCATTTTTTATATCCACTGTACCTGGCCAACCTGCTTATTGAGCCAGCCAGCTTGTTTAATACATTAAAGTTTCCTTGGAAGATTATCTTGGTTGGCTATTGCATTCAGTAAGTGTATTTTTGGTGTCTCTGCTCTTACCTGTAGAGATCCTTAAACGGGTTTTCACAAGGGTCAGCTTTTCAAATGACATGGAAGTTTGATGCTCCTCCATTGAAGCAGTATTGAAGCTGTCTCATGGTCAGACCAACTTTTCCATGATAAAAGTACAGGAAAGAGAGCCTTTCATACCTGGTATGTCCTATTATCAGCTGACTGTTTGACTTCTTTTTCCTCTGGTAAATAGGACTGCAGTAACAAAGTTAATACCTTCAGTATGGATTGAGTAATTAATTTACAGCCACCTTGGGGCAATCTTACTGGTTAACCACAAAGTGTAGGCCTTTTACCGGTTAACCACAAAGTGTAGGCCTTTCACCTAGAGGAATTGTTACTTCCAGGCACTCTTCTAGAAAAGCCAACTGCAGAAGTTGTTTTGTTGCTTTACTAAGCATTATGTAATATTACTCCAGGAATTGATCCTCTATAACAGTTGCTACCTGGATCTACATTCTGAACCTTGGTTTAGTGTTTCTGGCTTCTGTCCGTAAATATTTACTGACTAGGATTCTACCTCACTATTGCATTGCATAGGGCCGTCATGATTTTGATACAAGATGTGTGTACTGGCCTCATTCTGCAGAGGATACCTTTGTCCCCATTTGGTTTTCCAGTCCATTTAATGTCTTGTGGTCATTTATAACATTCTTTATTTATCCTTGTTTTACGACTCTGTAGCCTTGCTTGGTGACCAGCAAATGAAATAGCCTAACACTACTTTGTAGAGCAGATATTGAAAGAACATAGTAGTTGGATATCTTAGAACTGTTTTGAGAGGGGGTTCTCTGGAAGGAGAGCTTGTTAGCTGCAGAGTTCTTTCTGTTATCAAATTATCAATTGTTTTATACTATGTGAAAATGTCTTTGTAAGATGCCTTTTGTTTTTTAATTAATTATGGGATTTTTTGCTTTGGTTGGTAAGCTTTCCACTTTGCCATTAATTATTCTCACATGTTCTCATTTTTTTCCTAGAGCCGTTGTACCAAAATTATTGGGTGAAGAATGCCAAAACCAATTCAAAACCTGAAAAGGTCCCCTTTCGTTTAGATGCCTCTCTGTCTATTGCAGGCTTGGTCACCTCTTCAGTTTTCCATTCCTCCTCTTCCCATATATCTCCAAAGGATTCCAGTTACTCCTTCTGGCAGGATATCCCTGAAGTGAAGAGCAGAGGGCTTTTGGACAAAATTACTGTACAGCAACATCTGTTACAAGAGGTAGTTATCACTTTTTATTATCTTTTAAAAATGGCTATAGTTGAGTTTTATGTGAAAGTATGAGCTGTTAAAAGGGAGTCTTCAGTTATTAGGTCCCAAACTGTTTTAATCATTTAATTGTTTTATAACGTGATCTATCATATATTGATCCAGGAGATAAGAGAGTGGGTCTCCATTCTCCTTGCAGTATAGAGTGGTTGGAGGCCCCCACAGAAGAGGTCAACCCTTGTGAGTTTGTGAAAATGTCGTTTAGTGCATTGTTTTGCAGATTTTTGAAAGACACATTATTAAAATTTACCATATCAAATATGTTGTATAATTGCAAAAATATATGATTGTAATGAGACTAAATACGTAACCAAATGTGAATTCATCCATTACACTACATATCTACTGTTACATTTTTGGCATGTGGGCTGGAATGTTTTTAATTCAGCAGTAAATGTTCATGGTTGACTGGATAGGGTGGTATGCTGCTGATGAGCCTTCATGTGAATCAGTTTGATTCTGACAATTGCTTGTTAAGTATATGAGCAAATTCTGCATATCTACTGATCCATTAGGATAGCATCTTTTGCATGAAAAGAAGTTTTCTAGGAAAGTCTTTAAACCCTACCATATGGAGATTTTGATTTCACTATATTTTGACAAAAGGATAAGTTTCTTACTAGTCAGGTGCCATATTCTGTAATTATTTTGTGGTTTGGTGATTGTAGCTTTACACACACAATTATTGTCAGAGAACATGCATTTCCCCTCCTGTCGTACAGGATGAGTGAGTGGGCAGTGACTTGGCAGCTCCAGGTGCCTGTCATTCTGTCTACAGCCCTATTATAGTGTGTGGAAAGATTGAATGAAAGCAAGCAAAACAACGTCCACTATTGTGTGACCTTGGAGTAGGTATATTTGTTTTGGAGGTGCCCTCAACATGGTGTGGTGAAGGGGGACTTAACTTCCAGCAGGAAATGTTATTTCAGAGGTTCAGAAAGTTTTTTTGTGCTTTTTTCTGAATGTTTAGTAGTTCCTTGCAGTGCAAGCAGTCATTAACATCTATCCATAGCTCCTTTCTCATTTTTTACGCATGTGGGGCCTGTGGTGTTGCATCAGCAATGGTTATCATACAGAGCCAGTTTTCACACTGCTGGGTGACTAGCTATTCTGTACCATTAATACCTACTGCAGATTGTAGTGTGTTCAGTCCACCTACTATATGCATTCGGTATGGGGGGGATGGGGGGGACTGGGGCACCCAGAGAAATCCACATGAACACAAGGATGTGCACTCTTCTCAGACACCGCAGCCAAGAATCAGAATGGAGAAACTCTTGCTTTTAAGGCACCAGTGCTACCCATATTGTCACTGTAATGCCCCATACATTTGGCAATGCATGCTATCTAGTGTGGAGCTCCTCTGGATTCATTTATTCTCCATTTTCTGCCATGTCACCCACACACCATCTCATTCATCCCATGAAGACTTGCTGTTCAGTGTTTTGTACTGTTACCTTAAGTTTGATAAAATTTTCTACAAGATGGACTATAGAGCTGTTGGTGACATTAGATATGATCACTAGCTCAGCTGCCATCTGTGACATTAGATGTGATCACTAACTAGCTCAGCTGCCGTCTGTGACATTTAAAATGGATAGACAGTCCCATCAGGGGCAGTTCATGGGGTTGATTCAGAAATGATTTTATTACAAGTATCTGTTTTGGGTATCTCCTGTTGGCATACCTCTCAACTGTCCAGATTTTCACAGAATGTCCAGAATTTTCCCCCCTTTTTTTTTTTTTTTCTTTTTTCTGTTCCTCATAAAATTTGTGTTTTCCGGCACATCATAGATTTGTGTTTGACTTCATATCCTCTTGAAAGTGCATGCTAACACAAACTCTTATTCTGTCCGCTTTCTACGTTTATAACAGCAGTATTCAAAATGTTGCTGTTGGAGCTTTGGTTTCTCCATTATTTTAGGCTTTATTCAATTTTTTTGCACTAGGAGGTTGAGGTATGCCTGTTGGTTATGGGAATACATTACTGGTATTCATAACCCTGCAGATATTTTTATTTATGCCCTTGAGTGAACTGGTCCTCTTGAATACTTTTCAGCCACGACTCCTACAAGTACAGTGGAACATGTGCAGCATGCATGTACTGTTTAATGTAGCCAGTCAGAATCATTCAAGAAGCTTTATTTTGGAGAAAGTGGGAATATTCAGGGAGATATACAGCAGCAATTGTAATTTTGACGACATCCACATTAAAAGATGTGAGGTATTTATTTTTGAAATTTTAACATCTCTTGAATTGCTTATGTCAATTATGTAGAGCATTTTTTTGCTACTGACTAATGCAACCTGGATTTCAAAACTTAAAATCTGCGAAAAAATGTGGATTACTAACAAGTTAGAATTTATTTTGGCATCTGTAATACACAAAGTGGATGCATGTGAGAACCTCGACTACCAATTGCAAAATACACTGTTTTGCAAGTGGATTTTATTTTGCAATCTGGACAGTCTGTTATGGCTAACCACTCTACTGTCTCCTTACCAGATGGCAGGAGTACTGACTCTGGCTGTTCATCTGTGTCAGGTGTCCGCACTTGAGCAGTCTGTCATCTGTAGACTCATTTACTGATGGAAACAGATGTTTCACTTTTTTCTGCAGCCTTCATTGCGGAAGTGAATATAGAGAGGTTACATGATCTTTTAAGCAATATTAAGAGTTCACCCTACCCACATCAAAATCCACTTGTCTAGGGTTTGTCGTTTAAATAACTGAACTTAGGATACTTGGTAGGAGTAGGTGAGAGTGGGGGTAGGAGTGGGTGAGTGTATTACAGCTACATGTGTAGCCTAGCCAAAAAGTTAGGACCCAAGCATGTGCAGGACTAGTGACAGTATCACACATACTGAACGAACAGAGATAGCAAACCTGCTAGCGGATAAGTTTGGCAAAAATTTCACCCCCCCCCCCATACCCTCCAAATCTGTCAAACCCTACCACAAACCTCCACTCCACCCTACATATCTGAAGAACAGGTAATCAAAGCCTTGTTCAAGGCAAAATAGACAGCCACTGTGGGACCAGATGGCATCCCAGTCTGTCTTCTAAACAGGCTAAAGCATGAACTAGCATCACCATAAAGTACCTTTCAGTCCTAGTTTAACCCACACTTTATTCCTGCAGAGTAGAGAACAGCTGTAGTTATTCCCCTCCACAAAGGTGGCCTAGCAACAGACCCGGGGAATTAAACCCATAAGCCTGACCAGCCTCATTTGTAAGGCCATGGAATGTATCACTATGGATCTCGTAAAGACGTAGGTGACCTCCAAACCCTGGATCTTGCCCAATTTGGCTTCAAGGGCAGATTCTGCCTGTTAAATCTTGTGGATTTTTTTTCAAAAAGGTGATCAGGGCTATTGAGGGCAAATCCTGTGCACACAGCATACCTAGACTTGGCAAAGGCTTTCGACACAATCCCACACTCTGGGGAATTACCAATAAACTTGGCAAACAATGTAAATTACTTCATTGTAAGATTGGTTGCCAACTGGCTCAGAAACTGGACATACACTATCAAAGTAGGTGACTCAACATCAACCAGCAGATGGGTTACTAGCGAGGAGCCCACAGGGACCAGTGCTGAGCCCCCTACTGTTTTTATATACTTAAGTTCAGGTCAAAACTATGGGGTTGTGGCTGACCAAGTTTGCAGACAACTGCAAACCGGATGCAATTATTGAATCTCCAAATAATGTCCATATACTCCAGGGGGGTCTTACACAGACCAACGAATAGCGTCTTGGTAATGGTCTCAAAATGAATGCAGAGAATGCATAATCTTTTCCTTCGGCACAAACTATGTCCCTTCGCACTATCAAATCAACAACAAATACCCCAAGTACCCACAGGTTTTAAGGGACTTGGTTCACAAGTTGACAGTGACCTTAACTTTTTAACTGCTATGTGTCCACTGTAGTAAGGAAGGCTTTATAGTCAGTACACTTTATTAGTAAAGGCATCACCTCGAGAGCAAAAGTGGTTTATAATCCCTCTATACTCTGCACTGATCTGGCCCATAATGAGTGTAATGCCCCATTTAGCGTGTACTGTATAAAGCACCTGCAGCAATTGAGAGACCTCTAAGGTTTCTAACAAAGAAGATCAGGGGACTGCAGCACGTGCCATATACAGACTGACTAAAATCCCTGTCACTTTACTGTGTATCATATAGATGACTTACGGGAGACTTATGTCTGGCTTACAGACCAGTCTCTGACCCAAACCTAGTGAACATGCTGCACATCCATAAATCAAATGGGACTAGGACCATCCATTCCAGGGAACTAAATATGTCGTGTAACTTAAATAGGATATGCTGGAGGGACAGATTTGTCTCCCTGTGACTGCCGCATCTTTCACATGAATAGGTAGTCTATTCCAAACAGAGCACCTCTAGGACACTGTTCAAAAGGAACCTGAACAAGTGGCTTGGGCCACCGTAAATTCTTACCGGGAATAGTGCCCACAACCCTCCTGGATGTGGGCAGTAATTTCTTAATGCAGTCTTTGGTATTAACTTACATTTCTATGGTATTTACATTGGAATAAAACTGTTAGGCTTGAAATGACCTCCAGGTTGATAGTCTGGTAATCTGCCATGCTCATAAGAGAAAAAGCTGAAGTGCATAGGTATTAGGAGGTTTATTTTATCAGTGTTTTTGAAGCTAATAAAGTAGTCTGTGTGCAAAAGAAACAAAGCTGTTTAGTATCTAGCTTTGCAGAGGCTATTTGTGTGAAGCAAGTTAAAATATATGTGGAAGGTGCACCTGATCAGGAAATTTGCCATTTCTCTTAAAGTAGAGATGAAGTATAAAAGTGACCAATATGACTGATCTAGTTTGACAGTGCATTTTGTAGACTAGGATGGAATCTGTCTCACTATTCAAAAACAAAATAAAACTGCAATTCTTATATTTTACAAGTTTATCTTTGGAAAGGTGCATCATGTCGGACATCAATCCTCTACTGGGACTGACTGGATGTCAAATTAGCCAAAGTAATATTTTGTGGTACTTCATTAACAAAATAAGGACATAACCTGTTTAAGCTTTCAGAATTTTAGCATACTACTGAGAATTACATTAAATTCCATTAATAAGTGTGTAGGCTTTTTGCTTGTCCTATAAGCAGAGCATAGTTTGTGGTTTTAGTTTTGATATACAGTTTGTCCCTGAACGTGATCTGTACAAGTATCTAAAATCTTCAGTCAGGAGAAGACATTACCTGGAACATTGAATCAGCATTCTGAAATTGAAAATCCTTAAAAAGGAAGAAAAGTGTTTGAAATAAGACCCAAATCATAGAAAGGAACACTCCAGATGAGGCAAACACCAGAGCCTTTAATGTAATTCACAGCCAAATCACATAAACAAAAATGTGAAAATACTTCCACATGGAACGCTTCCCAAAACAACCGCATTTTCATCTAAAATGATAGACTTCCTCAGGCAACTACAGGACTCTAAAAATACAATATATGTAATCCCTTTAATTAACCAGTCTGCGATCTGGTGTAAAACATTGAAATTAAATTTCTAAAACCACTTATTACACAACTATAGGATTGAATAAATAGATGTAAATATAAAATATGTAGTGTAGATGTACTAAATCTTGAATATCAAAAATATTAAAAATGAAGGATAAAATACTTCTATATAAAATACTTATCAAGTTCCACATAAATGTAAAGCATGACATTAGCGCCACCTTGTGGAAATTGTAAATACATTGCATCAAAAACAAATGAGTTAAAATGCGAGACCATGTCCTTATAAGGTGTCCTATAACTTTGCTGACCTCATTTGTCTAACTGGGGCAAGGGAAATCATGTCATTCAAACCTGGCTCTTTGTGCTTCTAATACTAATTGACAGTAAAGTTCTCTATATTCCAAGTACGTCTCCCATGATCCACCTCTTACATCAATAGAAACCTCTTCCAAAATAAAAAAAAACTTAAAACAATAAATTGGGCATATTAATGTATGTTTATAAAGTGCATTCTTATGGATACCTTTTTTAGTATTGTACATATGCTCATACATACACTTTCTAAGCTTTCTTTCAGACTTCCCTACATACAAGGTTCACACAAAACAAGGGATACTATACTGTTCCTTTAGTGTCGCATGTATAATGGGACCTCACAGTAATGAGTCTGTCTCTGCTTGTAAGATTTACATCCTTAGTGTTGGAAACAAAAGGGCATTGTGGACAAAACCCAAAGTCCCTACTTTGTTTTTGGGATTAAAACTATTTTGTTGCCTCTCTAATATATTTTTTATGGATTGTCCCTTCCTGTATATACATTTGAAGGGGGTTATAAAAATTGTGTACAAGTCGGACAGACTAGCAAACTTGGTCCACTCTTTTTCAATTACATTCCTAATGATGTTGGCATCACCAATGTAATCTGTGATGAAAGCAATTTCAAAAACTTCACCATTTAAACGGTCTGTATTATTGGCCAATGTGGGTAAATCACTGGGAATAGGTTCTCCTTTTCCTAGAATGGGCGCAAATCTGTTACTTCTACCCCTCAAAACTTCACCCTTCACTTCATTGATTAAATCCCTGGGGTAACCTCTTTCCAGAAACATGCTTTCCAATAACTTTAATTCAACAAGGTCACTTCGTTCGAGGTCATTCTACTACCCCGAAATGAGCGGTCCTTTCACTATCCCCTTCTGACAATATGGGTGTGCACTGCTAAAATATAAAAAGGAATTTGGGTACGTGTCTTTTCAATGTACTTTGGACGTAAAACCATTAATTTCTTTTGGATGGTAACATCAAGATAATTAACACTATTGTATTGGATATTATAAGTAAACATAAAGAAATTGGTGGAATTGGTAATGTAGTGAAATTCTAAAAATGTAGCCTTTGTATCTACCCAAAATACAGATGTTGTCCAAAAATCTTTTGTAACAAAAAAAAAAAAAAAAAAAAACCCAACAGTCTTTAAACCTAGAATTGAAAACCTATTTCTCTTGCCAGTGGGATAGAACAATATTGGCATAGGGGTCTATTATGTCATTGAAGAATCTCTTCAAGCACATAATCAACATATACAATGAACGTGTTAAACCGTAAACGGCCACATCCTCTAATTTTTTACTCTGGGAAAAAATTCAGTTGGCAGTTATTGGGAATTGACCTTTTCTTATATGCAGAGTTCTGAGTTGGTATATTTAGTTGGGGTGGGGGGCAAAATGTTTTTTAATTTTATTGCCATGTGAATTTTTTTCCCAGAGGAAAAAATTTGAGGACGTGGCCGTTCCCGGTTTACAGCGTTCACTGTATACATGTCGGTTATGTGTTCGAAGAAGAGATTCTTCATTCACATAATATAGACCCGGCATAGGAAGGGGCACAACTGGCACCCATACCAACACCTTTTAACTGACGAAAGAACTCTCCCTCGAAATATATAAAAATATTTTTTAGAACTATGTCCATTTAAATCCAAAAGAACATATATTTCAATAGTAGAACATTTTTGACATCTTGACACCTTCAAAATATTCAAGGCCTTCCTCGTGTGGAATTGTGGTAAAGGTCCATGACATTGATAGTAATAAAAATTAAATTATCCTTCCATAACTCTGGTTATTTGAGTCCTTCAAAGCCCCTTTTGTACATATTGAAGTCTCCTTAAGTTTAAAGTCCAAAGATTTGGCCAACAGGGCAGTGACTGAACCCTCTGATGCAACTATAGACCTTAAAGGAGGGTCTTTGAATTTCTTATGAACCTTTGGTACCCTGAAAACTGAAGGTACACTTGGATCTTGTGTAAATAATTAAATGTTTGTAAATCATTATGATTGTCCAAGAATAAATCATTTAGTGCAATATATATCATTTTGTATGCTTTATTTATTTAATTCTTTGATACATGCTTATACTTTCATCTTGCAAAATTTCTAACATTTTCCTCTCATAAATAATGGTCAGTCATCACGGTCCCACCCCCTTTATCTGGTTTCATAATTCTAATAGAATGGTTAGACTTCAGCTCACTGAGTACATCTTTCAGTATTGGATAAATTCAAAACTACCCTATTTTTCAAAGTATTTTTCTCTCAATGCCTTCTCCGTAACTATTTTGAAGTTCGTCAGTTGTGAGTGTACAGGTGGATTGCAGGTACTAGTACTTAAAGAAAAGAGCTACTCTTGTTTTGCCCTGCAAACATCAGTTTCAAATTGTTGTTCTTAAACATTTTAAAATCAATTAACACTTTGCTAATGTCACACTTTTTTTTTTTCTAGGTATAAATTTGAAACCTTTTACAAAGTCTGAAAAATCCCTCGGTAATATCTAAACTACTATAATTAAAAATAGTGACTTTTTTATAGCACATTTTATAACCATCCACCACTATCGCTCTCCTCTGTTCCACCCCCTCCAGTTGGTTTGTTTATATTGAATTGATTGTTCAATCTCTTGGACCGTTGGAGGAGGGATAATCTAAAGGGTTATTAATGTCCCCAGGGCCTGGTGCAACTTCCCTCTCATTCGTGCAACCATCCCCCGCTGTTCATATAAAAATTATGGTAACCATGTGCACCAAATGGCCCCTTTCCCCCTCTCATATCTTGTATGTCCCTTTGGGCTGGGGTAGCTAATCTTAGCCTCATTCTTCTAGGTCTCTTTCTAACTTTTTTTTCCTGTTAAAAAATTCCTGTAGTTTGTCATTCACATGCTTTCTAATGTTATAGTATTTTTTATTTTGTTCAACAGTGTGCATTAAATCATTAAACATTCATTAACATATCTAATATGTTCATTTAAAACATTTCTCTCTCATTTTGTTTGATAATAGCACGCATAATGTCAAAACCACAATTGTCAAAAATGTCCAGTAAAACTCTCTCTGAAATTCTGATTCATTTTTCACTTTGTTGGGGTATTTACACACACTAAGACCCTTGGGAACAATGAGGAGCCTGAGACATTCATTTAAGTACACAAAGTTTTATATTTAAGCAGCAAAATATGCAATTTGCGTAAATTTTTGGCATAAGTGTCACTATCCTCTGTATTCAAAGACTGTGCTGTATTTTCAAAAGAAACTGCCTTGACAAGCCATGTTTCTAAATTGCACTCACTAAAATTAGTTCCAGTGTTGGTTAAGTGCTCGTCTTGTCTGCGATGGTGAATTTCTGTTTATTATACTCTGTTCAACTCATTGGAGCTACTATCCCCATTTCCAGAATGGAAAATCTCCGGCGTGGCTTGTAAATCCATTGTGGGAAATTTGTTTGTGTTGCCATTAAAGCCCCAGTCTTCCATTCCTTGTACTATGTCTTTGAAGCCACGCCTCCTGGTTACCGGGAAAAGTAGGTTTGGGGGCCGAACCAACTAGCGAGTGACAAATTGGAGTCAAGACCCTCACTGAGTGAACTGGCCAATCAGGGTGGAAATTTCACCCTTGTCGCTGCCTCCAGATGAAATGGCACCTACGGCTCCAGATACCAAATCCATCCTCAAAAATAACCACAAACTCCATAAAAAGGAGGAAAAGTGTTCCAAATAAGACCCAAATCACAGAAAGGAACAGTCCAGATGAGGTAAACACCAGATCCAAAACATTTAATGTAATTCACGGCCAAATCACAAACCAAAAGGTGAAAACACTTCCTCATGACCACTTGCCAAAACTACATTTTTGTCTAAAATGATAGACTTCCTAAGACTACTACAGAACTCCTTTTGTTTTTTAAAATTTATTTATTTTATTTATTTTTTAAAACGCACTATATATAACCCCTTTAAAGCAGATTGCGCTCACCTACCTGAATTAATAGAGGAAGCTTTTAACACAGAATCATGACTCACATATTTCTTTCACCGTAGAAGCATACAAGAACAAGGAGGACTGGGATACTAACTAATCTTTTTTTTTTCTTTGGTTACTAGCTGTTCGGTAGCACTTTCCGCTTGCTGGTTTGGACAATATAGGCTTCCTGTCATTCCAAGCTTCAGATTTACTGAGATTTTGTTGATCCACTGATGTGGATATCTTGGCAAGCAAGAGATTAGGGTATACACAAGGCCACTATTTGAGTGGTCCACCTAGTGAATTTTGGTCTAAACATGATGGCTTTTGTGTTTAGTTTATTACCTTCAACAGTATCTTTACTTCCTTACTTTCAGCTATCACAGTGGTATTCTATACATATCGTAGATTTTGTTTCATCTGGCAAGTTTGATTCTACTGTCTGATATTTGCCTAACCTAGCATTTTGTATATACATAAAAATGAGGTATTTCAGTGTTCCACATTACCAAAGAGGTAAATAAGGTGACCTAGTATCCCCATTTCTGCTAAGAAAATACCAAGATGTACAATTAGTCTTCACATGCAGTCAGCCTCACTACTACTTGCTATGCTAGTTAAGCAGCATGCGTGCCTCCCTGACAGGCTCTTTTGATGACTGTGTAACAGAGAAGGCATAAAATGTATTGGAATACAAAAAGAATCGCAAAAATAGAAGTGTCAGTAAACAACATTAGCAAATTTTTCCAGCAGTCGAACTACACTATTAAATTACATCAAAACTGAACTATAGTAGAAAATGCAGAATATACAGAAACTGCAGTAAAAACTCCTAAGATGGTCTCTTCCTAAAAACGTATGCAAACTGCCTTAAGCATCAAGCATTATTCAGTAAAAAAAACATTGGTCAACATAACCTATTTATCTGAAAATGCGGTCTTAATTTCCAAGCACAGGAGTTTGGTAAATTGAAGTATTTGGTGGGTTGTGCGATTCATATAATGTACTTTAGGCTTAGCAAATGTTCATATGATTTGCTTCCCTGGTCTACACTATATATCATTTATCAAACACTTTTTTAACCACATATTTCAGAATGTAAAACAGATGTGCATTTACCCTTGGCATTGTGGGTCATGGTTGAAGGGCCCACATTCTAGCCCATTCGTTTGGTTAAGGAATAATGATAGGACATAAGAGCATAAAGTAGGTCATTCTCAATAATGTAATCAGTGGCTCAAGAGGTAGAGATGGCATCAACAATTCAACATAAATGCATTGAAAATTTTTCACAAAAACTGGCTTCTGTGAAAAGCCACCCACACACACACATTCTGCATGTAGGGAACATCCCACACCCCCCATACTAGTATATATTCACTCTGGGGTCACAACACTGGAGGAAGACACTTTATCTTTGGCAACCTGATGTGCATCTGCAGAGATTAAAGTTCCATTTTTCATGCTTTAGAAATTGGGCTTGGAGAATCCCTGAACCCCTTTAAGATGCTGAGTGTTCAGCCCCATAACAAAGTCCACCTGTTTAAGGCAGAATCTCTGTGCCTTGACTGAAGTCTGTTGACATAGTCAGCAAGCAAAAAAGAAATTAAAGCAGAAAATTAATGCCGCTAACTGCAGCAGCTGTTGGGATGTTTGTGCATCTGACGATAGCAATCTGAAATACATTATCATGCCAATTTCTGTAATTCATTCATTCATTCATTCAGTCCACCACAGGTGTGTGTGAGATTATATATGTGTATGTATATGTATGTGTATGTATATGTATGTATATGTATATGTATATATATATATATATATATATATATATATGTATATATATATATATATATATATATATATATATATATATA
>NC_056728.1:1810327371-1810389871 GCF_019279795.1 Protopterus annectens | reverse complement strand
GGGAGAAAGAAAAAAGAAAACAGTGACAGCAGAAGGCAATGTTTTATAATAGTACAACTTTACAGACTTTGACAAATGATGTTGTAACATGCTAAAAAATAAAACTGAACAGAAAGGCAGGAGATGCAATTAAATTCACATTTCAGTGCAATAGAATAGAACAGTGCTAAGAGAAAAAGAAATGCAATTCATATATCGATTTCACTGAACATTTCCTTAGCTTCTGTAATTAACACATATAGGACAAAACATACATAATGATCAGTTACACCTTGATCACACTTCCAGCATATAAAAATAAGACACTGAGGATGGAGATACCAGATGCAATAGATTGGATTAATTCTTCTATCACTGCCTAGAAAAGACCCAAACTCTCCAGTTTTAGAGTCAGTGATCCAATAATTACGCAGATACCTATCAAATAATCAAACAGATGTATCTTCGACAATTCAATCCATCAAAACACACTCAAAACAAAAACAGTACCCGCATGCACCACAAAAACTGGTTTTGCAAGGGGGTTGCAAACCCCCTTGCAACCCCCACACCCCTTGCTACTTATATATATTGACTCTAAGATCGCACTACAGTGAGGAAAAGGGCAAATTTCCTGATTCCTACTGTAATGTGATCTCAGTCAGAAAAGTTCAATGGACTGAACAGAGGATGATTTGGGTTCAACCATATAATGTTCAAAAATATGTCCATTTGATTATTTGATAGGAATCCTAATTACCCTACTTCACAGTCTGCATGTGACATTTACACAGCACTAAGGTGAAGTTTGTTACTGAGTCATCAGCTGAACTGCCTGGTTAAGATAATAGGTCTAGCAATCCAAACACTGCATTGTACTTAACACTAATATGAAACCAATTTCTGCAGAAAAACGAATGGAGTACTGCAACAGTTGCTTTCTTATAACAAGGAAAAAAACAATAGCTATGCAGAAGCAAATACACTATGCTGGCACCAAAGGCATTTTAACACTCTGCAAACTGATTTTAATTAAAATGAGTGAATGCTGGTCGTTTTGTCATTGCAGTGTACAGCGCTGAGATCCCAAATGCATTACTTATGCATTAATGAGCTTTATATTGTGGTTGAAATAAAATGGTGTTGGGGAAACAGTCATTGCACTATATCATAACTATAGTTTAGGAAGCAGAAAACACATTTCATCCACTTTATAGGCAGTGATTGAGATTTTCCTGCAGTTCTGTCCTCAGGTCAAAATGTAGTTTGTGTCCAAGTGTGCATATGCGTGTATGTGTGTGTGTGTGTGTGTGTGTGTGTGTGTGTGTGTGTGTGTGTGTGTGTGCGTGTGCGTGTGTGTGTGTGTGTGTGTGTGTGTGTGTGTGTGTGTGTGTGAGCGCAAGTGTGTGGTTAGTGTCCAAGCTGTAAAGTGGTAGCATTATGAAACGTTTTTTTTTTTTTTTTTTTTTTTGTTAATGTAAGGTGCACTGTTCGAATTAGGGGCAAGGGACAGTGTTAGGATTAAAGAACTATATATTTTGTGTTGGATGTTGCCTCTTTGAGCAGAGGTATTGAGCAAGAAATAGGCATTGATTTTGTTAGAAGATTTTTAGGTGTGTTTACTTACTTTAATAAATACAGTTTTCACTTTAATAAAGTTAGTTTCAGACAATAACTTTTTTATGTCTGATACAAGTTTTTCAGATAAAAGAAAGGTGTCACAATTTTCAAAAGACTGGCTCCATGTTTTGCAATTCTAGTTATGAGTTGTTGGGAACTTGAGATTTTGATTTCTGAGCAGATTTTTACAAAACAAAAAATTCTGTTTACATAGACAGTTTATTTTATTGAATAGTTCAGCTGCTGAATTTAAAGGCTTTGTTAATGATTTAAATTCCAGTACTTAACTTTCTTACTTTTACAGTAGGAAGTCATGGAGAAGTAACACAGTTTCCTGATTTGGTTATCACATTTGATTTGGAAAACAAATGTTTCCACAGTAAAATATATAGGAAAAGATACCTCTCAACCTCTTAGCACAAAAAAATCTGGACTAGCTTAAAATAATGGGTGACAAAGGCCCAAAAATAGGGACAGATGTTAATACTTCTCTTATAAACTGAAAAAGTTGCTATAATAACAGGATTTGTGTTAGCATGCATTTTTTGAAGGATATGAAGTCTGAAACTCAAATGTATGTCATTATTTAGTGACATTAATTCTCAGTGATTTACCAGAAAACTGCAAATTTTATGATTAACAGATTAAAAATATGAGGGAAAAATCTGGACATTCTGTGAAACTCTGTACAGTTGAGAGGTATATAGGAAAAGAACATCTGTAAACAACTATTTGTTTCTCAGCAGCCAACACACTCATTTCATGAAATGCATTATAATTAGGGGCCAGTTTATCAGAGTAAGTCACCTGACCAGTGGTGATGATGCAATTTTTAGTGAGGAAGTTGAATTTGTTGTTATTTTTTAGGGAGACTGGTTATGGAGAGGAGTTTGTGAACATCATTGCTTTGGATGTTATTAAAAACAGACACATTAAGTTTCAGCCCATTTTGTGTTATAGGTTACCGGTACCAAAAGCTAAGGACAAAAATAATTTTCTGAACAGGGCTTTCCTATACCATTTGCACTTGATTTGAATTGCACTGAAAATATTTTAAAGAACAATTGAAAACACTGTTGGGAACAAGTACCTTACTGATATTATTGGTGAACTAGATTTTATATATGTAAAAAATAACACCATTATGTTTTTATGGGGCTATATTAGATCAGTGAATGCTTAAACAAGAGAACGCTAATTGATTAACCTTATTTTAGCGAAAGTTAAAAATATCGAAGTAACAGAAACTCAAATATTTTCCTAGAGAAAGAATTCAGTTGTCCGTTTCTGCTGCTTTGGTATTTTCAGTGCTGTGGTGGAAAGTTACGGGTCGGATTCAGGTAAGTGTGCAATTGTGTAGATGTGAGTGTTAGGGTGGGTTAGGTGAGTTAGGGTTAGGGCTTGGGTTAGGTATGTGTGCGATTGTGTGGACATGAGGGTTAGGGCGGATTTAGGTGAGTTAGGGTTAGGGAGCGGGTGAGGTGAGTGTGCGATAGTGACGGACCTTAGGGTTAGGGTTTGGGTTAAGGTAAGTGGATAGTTAGTGGTGTGGGCATAGTTTAGTGTAGGGTTAGGTGTCAGATTTTAGGTGTATGTGTCTGGATTTCTGTTTGTTTGGTGTGCTTGTGTTGTGTGTATGCGTTTTGGATCAGCATTTTTTTCCCTAGGAAAAAAATCGCTGATCTGACAGTTTGAGATTGTAAGCTTTCACTTACATAAGGTTGATCAAGCAGCATTCGCTTTTTTAAGCGTTCACTGATCTAATATAGACCCTGTTTTTATTTGAAAGTTCATCTAGGGCATTAGAGACCCCATTGTCCCAATCAAGAATTTGTGTGGCTACCACTGTTTAGGTTTATCACTGAAATTTTCTGTATTTGTTTGAAGTCTGCTAGTCAGCAAATTTGGGCTAAAAGTCGGTTTACATGTGAATCAGAAAATGTGGTCTATTTAACATTGTGTGAAACTTGTGAAAGTGTTTATGTAGGTAAGACCAACAGAAAACATTCATGTAGAATCTATGAACATCTACTAGCTAAGAAGAAAGGAGACAACAGTATTGCTCTAGTTAGACATTCCAGAGTATATGAAAAAATAAAATTAAAAAAAAATGTAGTTTTTGTGTATAAAATTATATTGAAAAATAACCTTTAGGTGGAGACATTAACATAGTACTTGAATGTGAAGAAGTAAATTAGCAGATAATGCTGCCATCTGACAAATGGTTAGGGTTAAATTAAAATAGTAATATTAAGTGTTTGTGAAAAGCACTAAGAATGCAAATGTTGTTTATACTTGGTTTAAAATATTTGCTGATTTTATTTGAAAAGTTTGGTAATTGAAAATATTTAATATATTAAGTTTAGTTATTTTGAATTTATTGTGTCAGCTGGTCAGTCATGATTATTTTTGTCATTATTTAAATAAATTTTATGAAGTTTGTATTAGCTTCAATGAAATTCTGAAATATTAAGGAATGAAAGTGCTTAACTATTAAAACAGTTTATTTTTTCTTGTATTGTTGGTTTTGATGTTTTTCGCTTCCCCATTTTGGTGAAACATTTGTGGTGTTTTAAAGTTTTTTATGTCGTTTTGCATCCAGCCGGCCCCTTTGTTTTTATTTTAGGGTTAGCACCCATTACTTAGGTGGACCATGGAGGAAATCTACTGGCAGAATTATCCATTATGAGCTAAAATCAACATAATCCTTTATGCTTAAACTAAACAGAAGTAAAAATCTATATGTGATTGTGTATCTGGACAGAACCCACTACTTGCATGGAACAAATTTCTCCTTCTATCATAGATGTCACTTCAGTTCTAGTTCAAGTAACCAGCTATGTTCTTATAGTGGAATAAAGTTCTGACAATGTCACTGTCTACCTTGGTTGATCTTGCAGCTTGGGCATTGGGTGGCCTGTCATTATGGGCATAAATAACTCTCAAACTCTTAGCACCAAAAAACCTAAAATAATTGTGGGGGGGGGGGCAAAGGCTGAAAAATAGGGACATATTTTAAATATTGCTCTTATAAACATAAAAGTTGCTAGAATAACAATATTTGTGCTACAATGCATTTTCTGAAGGATATAAAGTTTGACACTCGATTGCATATCATCATTTAGTGACTTCTATTCTCGGTGATTTGCTACAAAACTACACATTTTATGAGGAACAGACCAAAAAATATGAGGCAAAAAAAATGGGCAGTCTGTAAACATCTGGACAGCCGAGAGGTATGATCATGAGAGAAAAATGATGAGGTTCTTGATACTTGTTTGAAAATGATGGTAGGAACTGGGGATGGTTTATTGGGAGTACTCCAGTCTCCTGTTTCCAGTTGAGACTTGAGATAACCAGAATTATGTGTGGGTTGGAATTTTGAGGGTTATATTTCTGCAGATGCATAACAATACCTTCAAAATGTCCACCTGCATGCCATCATGTATTATAACACTTCTACTGCATTGGAAGAGTGAGGGATCTCTCCCTTTGATAAATAATTGTCTTATAAACAAGTTGATCAGACAGACACAGTATAATGACCCCTCCAAGGTTGCTTTTCTAAACATTCATGCAGCATTCATAGTCCAAAGCCAAAATGCTGCCCCATTTGTAGAAGAGAGTTCAGAGTCTGCCTCAGTACACAGTGAAAACAGGGAAGGTCAGAGCAATTTAATATGTTTGAAGGTCTGCAATCAGCAGTTGGTAATCTTGCTTGCAAGTCTACAAGATCTCCCCTAAAAAAATGAAAACCTATCAAATTTAGATCTCTACTGAAACTTGATGGTTATTCTGACATTAAGGGGTGGACCTGCATAGTGCCCTACTGACTTGCTGAGTAATGTGAAGGTGTAGTCACAAAGATACCGACATCCACTCTTATTATCAAAAATTTATTATAGCATTGCTTCTGAGGGGATGCATGAGTGTACTACACATCATTAAACTCTATTTTCAGTTTAACATATATATATATATATATATATATATATATATATATATATATATATATTTATATGTGTGTGTGTGTGTGTGTCTATACATATATATATATGGAACTAGGACGTTTGATCGAAAGATCAAATGTCAGAATCCATTTAGGGCAAGCATACTTACCCAAAAGTGCTTTTCACCAAAGAAGCACTTTTGTGTAAGTATGCCTGTTGCCGAGGCCGTACTACAGTGCAGATAAGGGAAAATTCCCTTTCCCCACTGTAGTGCAGTCTCGGAGGGAGAATATTAAAGTAGGGGGTATGGGGGGCACAGCCCACCTTGCAGTAACGTAAATGTAGTTTTTTTTTTTTTTATTAACACACTTTAACGAAAGCGCTTTTTCGATGAAAGCACTTTCGTTAAAGTGTGTTCAGTAGTTATGGATTCAGACATTTGATCTTTCAATTAAACATCCTAGATTATATATATATATATATATATATATATATATATATATATATATATATATATATATATATGTGTATATATATATATATATATATATATATATATATATATATATATATATATACCATAATTCCTTCTCTACTCAGTTCCTCATTGATACACCCTCCCACTACTATACCTCTCTCATCCCTTTTGACCCTACCAAATTTTTTACCTGCACTTTTCCTCTAATCATGCTTTCTATCCTACCTTCTCCAGACTTTACCTCCCATCTCTCATCTCCCCTCCACATCTATCTTCTCCAACTACTCCTTTTCATCTATTGGTTTCATACCATACAAAACAAGCTCTATTTAGTTGATTCTTGCTCTAATACTAATCTCCAGATACTGTTTCACCTCTTCTTTTTTGCCAGCATAAACTTTGAACAAACAGTATATAACCTTTCAACATATATCAGATTGTTGCATCCTATGTTATATTACCTACTGTTTTTTTAAACAAAATATATTAGTTTTCATATACACAACAAGAAGTTTCTGCATAATTTAAACATTTAAATACATTAACTATATACAATGAAACTATTTACAAAGCCTACGACATACACACATTTCTATTAGAAATGTTACATCTTATCTAATAATGTCTTTAGTTTCAACCACATGTATTTCTTATGAGTTATTTTTGCTGTTCTTAAATCAAGAGTTAATAGTTCTTTTTTACATAAAGTTTTGACCAGTAAAATAAATTCAGTGAATGAGAGGATGTCTTTAGTTTTTCAATTAGATGTGATAACTTTCCTTGCAAAAGCCAAAAGAGCCCAGAGAAGAGATACCTGTTCTGGTATTGAGGCATTGAATAATATTAATGAATCTGTTATCTCACATCTATCTGACCACAATGCCTTTACAAAGACTTTAAATTCCTGCCAAAAGGCGATAACCTTATCACATTCAATAAACATGTGAACCCAGTCTGCACATAAAGTTTTGTCACATCTTCAGCATGTATGGGTACTCATGTGTGACATTAACGCTATTTTATGTGGTGAAAAGCGACTTATGGATACACTTCCAAGTGGAAATCTTACAAAATGGATGATGATGTTGTGTCATTAATTGATTTTAACATTAGAGCTTTATTAAGATCCAAAAAACTAGATTTGTTTATTTTTTCAACATAACTCCATAAAGAATCTTCTGAAATTTGTGCTTCTACTCTTAGTATGTTATATGTCTTGGATAATGAAAAACCCATCTTGTAGTTTGAGTTATTTAGTTAAAAAAAAGGCTGATTATCTTTGGATATAGTGAAATATTGAGCATTTGATTTGATTTGAGCTCATTGGATAAATATTCTCTAAAATTTGAATATTTAACCAATTGTTTTGATTTATATTATATCTAGCAATGAGACTATTAATTTCATGGATATTGTTAGTACCAAGGAATTGGTAACAGAATATCAGACAATTTTCTTTCATCTCAGTTATTTTCTTTATATTAAATGAATCAAATGAATTTTCCAGTAAATGCTATCGGGAATACTAAAAAAAGTAAATGTCTTATCTTGTAATTCTTCTTCATTAACTTTTTGAAATTATTTAATATGTAAGCAATACAATGTGAGTATTTTCCCATTTTGTTTTCTTTATATACTATATTTTTTACTGCTAGAAACAGCTTAATGTTCTCTCTAAACATATAATTATTCATTGTTTCATCAAGATTTAACAATAAAATAGATTTGTGTAGTTTTTTCCAACTTGAAGTATAATTAGAACTTAATCACTGACTTATAATATTGAGGATAGTTGATTCAGCATAAAGTTCTAGGTTTTGAAATGCAATGCCTCCTTTTTCCCATTCTCTGCAGTGCCAATCATATCTTATTCTTGGTTTCTGTGGGTGCCATAGGAATTTAATTAGAAGAGAGTTAAGTTGTTTTAATACTTATTTTAGGTGGACTAACGATTATAGTGTTAAGCAGGAATAGAATTTTTGGTAGAATGCACATTTTTATTAATGATAACTTTTCTTCCATAGTAAAGATTAGTTTTTCCCATTTACTTAAATATTCTTTGACACTCGTTATAAGATGTTGTTTTCCCAATTAGTTTGTATGTGTATTCCTAAGTATTTAAGGGAATAATTTTTCCACTTAAATTTATTCTGTTTTTCCAGTGTTGTACTAATTTTTTTGTTTAGCAGTATAGTTTTGGTTTTGTTGCTGTTAAATTTTAATCCCGATATTTCTTCAAAGTTTTTTAATGCTTTTAAGATATAGTCTATTGAAGAGTCTATATTTCCAATAGTTAACAAAATGTCATCTGCAAAGAGTTGTATTTCAGAGCTGTAGGAAGAATTTACAGAAAAGTTAATAATTTTAGTGTCATTTCTTATGCAATTAGCTAAAGGTTCCATTGATAGTGCAAATAATAGGGGTGAAAGTGAGCAATCTTGTCTAGTTCCTTTTAGTATTCTGATACGATTAGATAAGAAAGCACCAATTTTGATATAAGAGAACGAGTTTGTATATTGGTTATTTAAAAGCTTTATAAAGTCAGAGGAGAATTTAAATATTTCTAATACTTTATATAAGTATGGACAAGCTATAGAATCAGAGGCTTTGTCTAGGTCTAAGCTAATAATAGACAGTTCTTTCTTTTTTTGTTTGCTATGTCTATTAAGGATAAAAGTTTGATAACATTATCTAGCACTTTTCTATTTAGAATAAACCCTGTTTGGTCTTCATCTATTAGTTTTGGAATGATTTGATTTAGTCTTTTAGCAAGAATTGAGGTGAAGATTTTATAGTCTATGTTTAACAGGGAGTTGGGACAATAGGATGTTATCAGTTTGGAGTCTTTATCCTGATTCAGAATAGGTGAAATTATGGCAAATTTCCATGAGGGAAAAAGGTTTCCACACTTTCTAAATTCCTCAAATGCAGCTGCTAACAATTTTATAGAGTCATCAGGAAGTTTATAAAATTCTCCTATAATTCTATCTATTCCTGGAGACTTATTATTTTTAAGATTTTTAATATTTTCCTTTAGTTCATTTAGAGAAATTTGTTTCATCAATTTGACATTTTGTTCAACTGTAACTTTTTTACTAATGTTTTCATTCAGAAAATTTTCTTTCCGGGTAATATTGTCTGAGTTTAAACTAGCATTATTTATTGTTTCATGATATGTTCTAAATGTTTCTAAAATTTCTTTTAGGTCTGTCACTCGTCTAGGTTTATTTCTAGTGGTGTCATTTATTTCTTTTATATGACTTACATTCGATAAGTTTTTAGATTTGTCTGCTAGTCTATGTAAATTCTTTGGGTTTGTGGAATAAGTTTGTAGTTTATATCTTTCTAAGTTTATTGCCACTTTATGATTCAAAGTTTCTTTATATTTGGTATTTAATGCTTTTAATTCAGTGTTTCTGCTAATCTCCTTGGTGCTTAACGTCTTTCTTAAGGAGTCAGTTTTTGATTGTAATGTTAAGAGTTCAACGTCCCATTGTTTCCTTTTATTTAAATACCAGTTTTTAATTTTGCCAAACAGGGATGACTTTAATGAGTCCCAGACCATAGTTTTAGAAGTCTCATTATTATCACTAATAGTTAGGAATGTTTCAACTTCATTTAAAAAACATTCTTTAAAACCATTAAGTTTAACAATGTATGCAGGTAATCTTTGCCAGTTTATTAGATCTTTTGGAGTGATGTTAACTTTAAATATAATAGCATTGTGGTCTGATAGCGGGCAGGAACTAATTAGTACTTCATGTACTTTAGAGATTAGGTTATTTGTAATTAAGACTTTATCAATTGCTGTTTGTGTTCTATATCTAAATGAGTAGTGTGTATAGTTTAATGATTGTGGTTATTTTATATCATATATGTCTTTTATGTTTAATGAAATAATGAGATTCTTTAGTTTTTTAGCTGGGGCTGATATTTTAAAGTTGTCTTTTTTGTAAGTATACAATTGAAGTCACCAGCACATATTATATCTCCTTTAGATATGACTGTTATTAATTCTACATGTTTATTAACTGTTTCCATCCCAATACCAGGTATCCAATATGTTCTTGCTAAGGTAATATACCTTTTCTTTATCTCTAATACTACTAGACACAACATTCTATTTCTCTCTGAAAATGTGTCTACTATTTTAGGAATTGGTAATTTTTTGTTCTACAAAATTATAGTGCCTCTTCTCTTTGCTTGAAAATGGGATTCCACAAGTACTGTATAACCATTGAAAGATAATGTATCTAGATATTTTTTAATAAGATGTTTCTTGTAAAAATGCTATATCGACTTTGTTCATTTTCAAGTATTTGGATAGACTTCCTCTCTTTATGGGGTTGTTAAGACCATTAACATTTAAGGATAAGCATTTATAAAAAAAAACATTCTTAGATGTACATTTAAAATTATTGTAAGTTGTTGTGGGCAAAAAATTGGAATAATACATTTCTAATAAAGCAAATAAAACTGCATATAATCCTAAACATGGAATAAAATATTCCTGGTTTGATGAACTAGTCATCCAAACTACCATCTACACATTTATAATACCCTTTTGCTATCCAACAATGTGCTTCTGCCTGTGTTAATTAAGTATACAGCTTACCTATGTATCTAGATCTGTTTAATAATTTAACTTATAATTTATGATTCAGATCTTGTAATCCAAAGTTTAATATATATTGATATATCTGAAAGAATATATAAGAGGTATTATGCGTTGATTTTTTTTTTAAATAAAATTAATTATCTTTATCAGTCCAAGAAATAAACTAACTTATAATATCCCCACTTCTAATTACATATTTTAACAAGAAACTAAGCTGTGTTAGTTACATTGAGACTATCCTTCTAATTCTATCTTGAATTATACATACAAAGTAGCAGTTGTTATTATATCTAAGATCCCTTATTCTTTTCTTTTCCTTTTCCTTTCGTTTTTCTTTTTTCCTTTCCCCTTCTCTTTTCTTTCCTCCCTTTTCTTATTTTATGTTTTCCCTCCTTTCTCCATCCCTTCCCTACCTTTCCTCCTCCAGAACATTTCTCTTCTTTCTTTTCTCCCCCTTTCACATCATCTGTAGAAAAAATGTTTGATCTACTTTATATACTAATCTACTATTCATTGCTGGTATTTAACTCTTTTTATATCTTTTTTCCTTCTCCTTTCTCACTTCTCTCTCCACTTTACCTCTCTTTATGGTGTCTAGTTTTCTTATACTGAATTATTCATATAGCTGTATTTTATATATATCAATGTTTACCATTTTTTTATTTGATAGGCATTCTTATTTATTGAAGCTTAATAAATATAAATATGCAGGTATATTTTCTTATTTGGCTTATCAAAGCAGTCTTTTAAATTGGATATATTACCAATCTAGACACATAAATGAGATACTTTACATATTAAATTTACAAGGTCTCAATTATGTTTGGTACATTTTAAGACAATTCAAATATTAATATTGTACTCATCTATTGCATATAAGGATATCCTTCACATCAAATTTATAAACATCTATACAGTACTTTTGATTTCTCTTTCAAATACTACTCTGAATACATGAGGAGTTATATTAAGTCTGTATCTAGTTTACTATAAATTGTGCCTTCAATTTTAGAAGATAGTCATATCTATAAATATGAGTATGATAGGAGCAGGCAACGGCAAACAAAAAAATATATAAACATAACATCTGTTTGAACTTTTTTGCCAAATGGTTAAACCAGTTAATATTATAATTCTTAAACATATCTACGTCACATAAGAACCAACTAATGACTACTTATTAGTATCCTAAACACCATGAGTACGAACGTTTCATGTTACCCTCAATAAAAGCATCTGTTTTGTACTAAGCCTTTAGGAATGCAGATTTTACAGATATAAGCTTTTGAATTTTGTGAGGAAGAAACAGACAGCATGCTAATATTCTACCATCTCTTTCTAAATATTATGTTTAAACATATCATTGCAGTTTGTGTAATTATTTGAAAATGACAATCCTTAGTTATTTCAGCAAAATGAGTGGCTACATACCCATATATTTTTCTATAACATTAGTTAGAGCTTTGTTTTGTATTTCAGATGCGCTTATATTTCATAATGTTATTAACTGTTTAAATCTTCTTCTTTATATAAAAACAAGCGTTCTCCTTCATGTTGTTTCATCGCATAAGCTGCGTTATGTGTGATGCAAGTTCAAAGGTCACATTTCTTCTGACTTCTTGGTTCCCACGATCATTTAGTGACTGTATGGCTCGAGGAAAGTGTTGCAGATCTCGTGAGGTGGACTTGTTGAAGCTTTTTTTAAAGTCTTTGGTGCCAATATGAAGCTCGGAGTATGTAGTTACAAAATGTTTAATATACCAGGACTTTGCCTGCGTACAAGCGCTAACAAGATGACCTTTATATATATATCAAATAGGATGTGAAAAATGAGTCATACAATCCTACACTCGACTGAACCACTGCATCCACAAGCCCACACCCTCAAAGCATTCACAACTCCAAGCATTCATCACCAATATGGAGGTTAAAGCTATGTCTTTAAACTCATTTAATGTTATTAAACATTTGAAGAAACACTGTCATCTGTAGTTTTAATCAAACATATAGGGTTCTCATCTTCTTTTCATACTATGTACACAAACCAAGTCAACCCTTTCCCAATATCATTTGAAAAAACAGTGTCATCAGTTCTACATTTACTTCGGTACTTTAAAATGAAAAACGTTTATATATATATATATATATATATATATATATAAAGGAATAGTTTCTATGCATCAGGATAACCTTTGTTTTACTGTGGCATATGAGATCAACAGTAATTAAATACAACTTTAACTAGATTTTAACCCTTTGCTTTTAGCCATATAGTAATATTGATGTAATAGAATGAAAAAGGATGAGTTAGTAGGAAAGGTATGAAAATAAAATATATATTTAAGATAGTACAGTGCAAGAGAATAAAGAAGTAATAAATGTATTTATACAGGAATTTAGTTAAGTATATTATGAAATGTTACCTTATCATGTAGTTTGTTGATATCACCTGTTTAAAAGATTTTAAGTTCATTAAATATTTTCATAGAGTCCAATACAAGTACTGAGATAAGAGGAAACTTACTTTATTTCCCTTTGAGTTTTTTGCTAGATTTATCATTTGTTGATGTTTTCCCATTAGTAGATTCTCTTTTAAGGCTTGGTAAAGAAATGTCCATATCTTCTACTTTCTCTAATAAGTTATTTCTTTTAACAAAGTTAGTTGCTTCCTCCAGTTTATTAAAGACTTTCTGCCCTTCAGGTAATGTAATTCTGATTCTAGCTGGAAAAAGGATCTGAGCTTTTATGTTAGCTTTTTTTAAGTCTTTATGAAAGGAATACATTCCTTCCTTTTTGCTATAGAGTTAGTTGTGTAGTCATTGTCAATTCTAATGGTCCTTTCATTGTCCTGGATTTGATTCCCAGACCATGCAGCTCTAAAAACTAGATCTTTATCTTGAGTTTATATGAATTTGACAATGATGGACCTGGCTGAAGATGGCTATTTTGAAAGTGATGGATTTGATAAAGATCTGTGGGCTCTCTCTATTCCATAAGAAAAGGACTCTGGTAGGTTTAAAATTTTGGGCAACCAGTTGTTTAAAAAGAGTATCATGTTGTTTCCTTCCATCTTTTCAGGAACACCGTAAATTCTGATGTTATTTCTTCTTGACCCGGATTCCAAATCTTCTATTTTTTTCTGTTAGTAATTTATTCTGCTTCTGAAGAGTGTTGATTTGGGTATCATTTTCTACTTGTCTCCCATCAATTTCATTTATTGATTCCTCTATGCTTGCTATTTGGTCAGTATGTTTTGTAATTATTTCTTTTGGATCATCCAATTTGTTTTCTGCTTTCTTTTTTCATATTCTCCATGATGTGTTCCAAGTTGTCCATTTTTGTAGAGAGATCTGGTATGCTACATATAATAGTTTGTTAATCCTTTTTCATAAGATTGTCTTGAACTGATGATTTGCTGTGACTCATGGCTCTTGTAGTCTATATATAGCTGCATGAATTCTGACAGTAATTTGTGAAGAAAAATTACTGAAAAATCTGTATTTTTATCCCCAGAAAGTAACCCACAATGGTATAAAGAATTGATATGATGCAAAATCTTTGATTTTTTTTTTTTTTGATAAAATTAAAAAAAAAAACTGTTGGAAACATTTCTTCACTGGCAGATCATCAAAAAGATGCTGTGCTCACTCTGGCATCTTGGCCACACCCCACCTACTGTTTTTTTAATCCATCTTAGACATCTATTTTGTTCTTTTTGAAAATATCAGTCTCACAGAGAAGGATTACTGTCCTTATTATCACTTTACTACCACTGTAAACTATATACTAATATAATGAAACTTTTAAATGTACATCCGATTTTTTTTTATGCAATGCTTATATTAATTGTAATCTTGAATGTATTTTTGCTACTGCATTGTTTGTGTCTTTCGGCTTTTCCCAGTTAGAGGTCGCCACAGTGGAACTCCGGTCCGCTAATGATTGGCAGTAGAGTTTTACGTGCTGGCTTGCCGGGCCTAACACACAACCTTCAGTGAAGGAACGCCCATTCACGCATGTCACCACACAGAAGACACTCTGAGAATCGAACGGGCAACGTCTAACTGTGAGGCGACAATGCAACTGCAGCACCACCATGAGGCGACAATGCTACTGCAGCACCACCACCGCAGTAAATTGTAACTCACTGAGGAGCTTTTCTCCCCGGATCTCCGCTGAAAAGGAGCTACTAGCTCAGTCAGACTAACCCGATCAACAAATGTAAAATAAATAAAATAAACTAATAAAATAAATATATATTATATTATATTTTATATATATATGAAAATACTAAGGCTGCATGCAAATACAAACCTTTCTGGAACCTGATATACTAATTTCGGTACACTAATATTCTTCATAAATGTGTATGATTCCATGTTCATGAATAAATACTAATATGTAAATACTACATGTAACATGACACCAAAACAACCAACTAAATAAAAATAAATAATGAATAATTATGTTTATTTGTTATTTGCTATGAGATGGCTTCTATTACATTTCCATAAATAAATACTGAACTACTGACTGAAGTTTCAATTTGTTTCAAAAAACTTTTTTTTTTTTGGGCAAGCCCTATGCATATACATGTAGATATATCTATGAAAAATATCCATTTTCTTAGATATATCTATGAAAAACATCCATTTTCTGATTAACTGCTTCATCCTTTTTAGACAAGATGCTGTAGCTGATTGGCCAGGCAGGCAGTAGGTAGAAGGGTCTGAAATCTGTTTCGGACAGAGTGCCAGTCTATTGCAGAATTCGCTCACCACACACATACACACGCGCGCACACACACACACACACACACACACACACACACACACACACACACACACACACACACACACACACACCACTCAAATGTACTTTATTATGAGGAATGTTTCTTATTTTTGATCTTGAAAAGTGTATGTTCCTCAAAGTTCCACACTGTAAGCATCAGTCACATTAAGTGTTACGATTTTTTTAACTGATGTCCCTGATAAATACAACAGAACCATATTAATTCATCAAAATTACTCTTTTATAAGTAAAAATAGCACATTTTAACAATTCTGTGAGATTTAGTTAGCTAGCTGTTAGCAAGTGTTCTACATTTTTCCCATTTGTTCCACATTATGATCAGTAGTGTTTGTCATTTTACAGATGGAAGGCTGAGAGCTATGCAGGCACACTGTTTGGAGAATGCCATTTCACCTATTGCATGTCTTTCAGAAGGAGTCTCACAGATGTAAGGTTGACATAAGAACAGGAGACAATCCAACTGGGAATTGAAGCAAAGAACTCCTTGCTGTGAGGCGACAATGCCATTCACTGAACTACCACATCACCCTATCATAGGTTCATAGGTTCATAAGTATATACTAAGGCCCTTATAAGCCTATGATTGCAACCCAAGTGACCACAGATTTGATGTATATAGGTAATGATTTACTGACTGCCTCTGTCCATCACAGACATAACAGCAAGATCAAGGGTGAATTTATAATTACCCGTCCATTTTTCCAAGTTGAGTTTAAATAGGGAAAGGGAGAGACTCTGCTTCACTTGGATGGGAGAGCTCTTCTAGAGAATGGGCATTCTTTGAGAAACATATCTGTCATATTTATGTAGCAAGCAAAATCTGGGTCTTTTAACTTAGTAATTCTGATATTATTTGTTTTGCAGACATGCAAAAGGTTCATCAAAACAGGATCTAGGGATGTCTTTTTTGCCAGTAAAGATCACCTCTCAGAAGTCTGTATGATACCAAGTAAAGACACAGGGCTTTAAGGCAATTAGCAAAGGGCATTGTGTTTTCTCTCTGTATGCATTTTGTCAGAAACCTTTGTGGATGGTCCAGTTGCTGCATATGTCTGGTTAGATATGTACTGAGAGGGGCATTATGCTCTTTGATAGGTCTGATGAAGGCTGAATACAGTGGTATGATGATCTCTATGGACCTAGATGCCATGCCTTTTCTTATTAGTCGAGCAACATCAAAGGGTTTTCTTACTACCTTGGACACATGTTGTTGAAGGGTAGGTTACTATCTACATGAGTTTCCAGATCCCCGATTAGTGAATCAACTTTTAAGGGTGTTTTATTGATGACGTAGTTACTCAGGGTGGCCAACTTCCCAAAAAGTACTATAATGGATTTCCTGGTATTGAGTTTTAAGCTATGGCTTTGGTGCCAAACACTTGTTTGTGTTAGACCTTCCTGAAAGGTGTTCTCATCTTTTTGGAATTCAATAACCATTCCCAGTTAGCACTAATCTGCAAATGTGGGTATCTGGAGGCCTTTGACATTGGCTTTAACATCCAAAAAGCAACTGCCAAAGAGGAGTCAGCCTAGCACAGAGCCCTGGGTGACTTCACTGGTGACAGGCCTCTTTGTGAAGGTGGCCTCACTGATTATAACCTCCTGAGTCCTATCAGTGAGCTGACTAGCTACCCAGTGTATTATTAGGAGGTTTATAAATAGTTCCATAACTTTGGTGACAATGCCCAAGTGGATTCTTCTATCAAATGCTTAAGCCAGATCTAGGTAGGCAGTATTCATGATTTTCCCCTCATCCATTACCTTAGTGACCTTTTCAAAGAAGTCTACCAGATTCAGTAATCATGTCCTTCCTTCGATAAAGCCATTCTGGTATGGATCTAGTATCTGGAGGCCTCCTATGTCCTCCTTGATAATTTCCATCATAACTCTTTCCATGGCTTTACAAATAAGACAAGTCAGACTAATAAGTCTGTAGTTTCTGGGAACTATTTAAGGTTCTCCGTTATGAAGGGGGGTGACCATTACAGCCCTCCATTCATGTGGCACAAAGTCTGTTTTCATAGGTTCATAGGTTACTACTAGGCCAGCTGCTCCAGCAGTCCATTTTAAGCATAGCTAATTTCCCATCAAAGGTGAGAATACCCTGTACCTTGTATCTTTAAGGAAAACACCTTGAACATTATGCCAACTTCCCAACCCAACCATTATGCCAACTTCCCATTAGTTAAATAATGACCCGATAAGTCATATTATAGACTGTTCAGAAGAAATCCTGGGATGTATCCGGGACCATCAAGACCAGGTTCTTCATTTTAGTGAGCTCATCCAGTACATGCTCCCTAGTTATAGTTCAAGGGGTTATGTTTCATGGTAATTTTTGGGAGATGGTTGAGGCTGAGAGAGGAGTAAAGTTGGAACTCAATTTTTCACATAACAGGTTTGCTCTATCACTAAGCTCACCATTGCTGTGAATTGCCCTTGAGCTTTCTTACATAGCTGAAGAAGGCCTTATGGTTATCTTTCACCTGGGAGGCTAACTTAACATCAAAGTTGGCTTTACTTTACTTAACTAGTCCTCTTAGTTGCCTATTTATATGATGAGAAAGTTTTTACCTTTATGGAAATTATCCTTCTTGATTTTTGCCATACTTTTTTTCCTTTTGTTGTATATCATGTTTAATTTGGGATGCCACCAGGGTGGTTGATTTCTGGGACTAATACTAGACTTACCTCTGGCTGATACAGCAACCTCTATACTGCCATCAACATGGTTGTACATAGTTTCTGACAGCAATTCAGCATAGGCTATTATGATCTAAGGGTTTGGAAGGACACTGAATTTTGGCAAACCATCACTTAGTCAAAGGAATTTGCCTTGGAATAGTTTCTAACTTTTACATGTTTAAACTGGGTTATGGAGTTGATTTTTATTTCAAAGGAGACAGCTTTCTGGTTGGAACTTATCAGGGAGGACAAGGCATTTTGGGGAGGTGCAGCATTCTCCCCTATTTTTGAGCACAAGGTCCAGTATTTTGTAGTCTTTAGTGGGTGCATTCACGGTTTGGTAAAGGGTATTTAATTTTATGAAGTCCTGGAATCTCTGTATCTGTAGATTTCAGGCCATGTAGGATTCCCATTCTATAGAGGAGTAATTAAAGTCTCCCATGTGCAGGGTGTTAGTTTGGATGGCAAGAGTCTCCAGTATGTATTGTGAGCTTCTTGGGACACCTAGAGCCTACATTGAGTATAGCAGTTCTTAGTTCTTGTTTGGCAGATTGACTGGTTGTACACCCAGCTCTTGCTCAGCAATCTATCCTAGGTAATCCAGGCTGGGAAATTGGATACCACCTGGTCAGTAGCTTATAAACTCAGGGATGCTGAGCTTATTGGTGGGCATACACTGACCAATAGGGGAATATACCCTCTCCCACCATTAGCATGTGTCCCTGGCATAGGCCAGAATAGACAAAGCTTTCAGGTTAAGAAACCCTTTTTCAATTAATAAAAATAGGTACACTCAAAACACCTGTATAAATACGAACCAGAGCATCACATGACCCACAGCCAAGATCACATGATCAATTAAACTCATAATTACATAGCAAAATACATATAAAATCAAAACATGTCCACATATATATATAAATAAAAATAAAAATAAAAATGTACATATGAACATATCTAAAAAGACAATTTTTAAACATAACAATTATAGCAACAAACACACATCAATTCCAAGAACAGTTTCAATTACACAGAAGCTATGTTAAAATCACTTCAGTGTAGTGTGTTGTATCTTGACCAAAACCGGTTTTAATGAAACACTTGCATTCAAACCAGGAAATATATAGTCTCACAATCCATTTGTATTCTCTAAGATCTAATAAATTACATAGGTCCCCCCCAATAGATACACTTACACAGTCTATAACTCTAAACTTAAACCTATGGGCAATCCCACAGCACTTAATATGCTTAGATAAAGCATTAGTTTCACTGCCCTTCCTTATATTGGATTTATGTTCTATGATTCTCTCCTTGAGCTTCCTAACTGTTTTTCCAATATAAAAGGATGGACAGATTTCACACGTTGCTAAATAAACAACATTGCTTGTGACACAGGTGGCAGAACAATGAAAAATAAATACTTTCTTAGAAACAGGATGAATAAAACTATTGTCATAAAGTGAATCAGCACTTTTACATTTAAAGATATCACTACAGCAGCTACAATTATGGCAACAAAAAGTGCCATTCCCCAATACACTACATAAACCCGATTTTATAGTATCACAGTCTTTATATCCCAACATACTCTTTATAGTCCGCATGTTCCTATAAGTAAAGCGGGGCTTATCACCCACAACTTTCCTAATATCTTCCTGTGCTAAAAGCACCTTCCAATATTTCATTATTATATTTCTAACGGTACATGACATGGTATTGTACGAAGTAATGAATCTCAACCCTACTTCATTCGATGAAGTACTTGACAACACACCCACAACCTCAGATGTCTTTAAGAAAATAGGTTCATACAATATGTCCCTATTAGATATAATATATTCTCTAACCTGAGTCAGTAATGCCAAGGGATATCCACTTTCCCTAAACTCATCAGATTTCACTTAATTGTTTTAGGAACACAGCATTGTCAGTGTTCAATCTACTGACCCTAGCCATTTGCGCTCTAACTATACCCTTAAAGACATGAGGTGCATGCATGCTGGACGCATGAAGATATCTACCAGATGACACCTCTTTCTTAAATACAGTTGTATTAATGGTGTTATCATGTTTAGTCAATGTAATATCCAAAAAAATTATAGTTGTAGTTGAAAACTCAGCCTTAAATTTCAAGAAAGAAGTTGTACTATTCAAGTATGAGATATAATCCATGAGCTCATCTAGTGTACCCTTCCATAAAAGAAAACAATCATCTAAAAACCTTTGGTAGAAAATAAGGTTATCATTCAAATACTTCACTCCATTAAACACATAATGTTTCTCCCACTGATACAAAACTAGATTGGCATATGTGTTCGCCACTGGTGTACCCATTGCTACCCCTGTTTGCTGCAAGTAGTAATCTTTATCAAATAAAAATACATTGTTTTTCAATGTCAGATCTAACAGCATACACATATTCTCTATATGCCTGACAGAAAACTTAGAACAATGCGTTAAAAAGTTCCTTATGGAGTCTAAACCATATTCAATGGGAATTACAGTAAATAACAATGTAATGTCCAAAACCACCATATATATCTCATCACAGCTTTTATTTAGCCGCTTCAAATCCATGTACGATCATTTTGACCCTAGCCATTTGCGCTCTAACTATACCCTTAAAGACATGAGGTGCATGCATGCTGGACGCATGAAGATATCTACCAGATAACACCTCTTTCTTAAATACAGTTGTATTAATGGTGTTATCCTGTTTAGTCAATGTAATATCCAAAAAATTTATAGTTGTGGTTGAAAACTCAGCCTTAAATTTCAAGAAAGAAGTTGTACTATTCAAGTATGAGATATAGTTAGCAACGTGTGAAATCTGTCCATCCTTTTATATTGGAAAAACTGTTAGGAAGCTCAAGGAGAGAATCATAGAACATAAATCCAATATAAGGAAGGGCAGTGAAACTAATGCTTTATCTAAGCATATTAAGTGCTGTGGGATTACCCATAGGTTTAAGTTTAGAGTTATAGACTGTGTAAGTGTATCTATTAGAGGGGGGGGGACCTATGTAATTTATTAGATCTTAGAGAATATGAATGGATTGTGAGACTATCAGCCGATATATTTCCTGGTTTGAATGCAAGCGTTTCATTAAAACCGGTTTTGGTCAAGATACAACACACTAGACTGAAGTGATTTTAACATAGCTTCTGTGTAATTGAAACTGTTCTTGGAATTGATGTGTGTTTGTTGCTATAATTGTTTTGTTTAAAAATTGTCTTTTTAGATGTGTTCATATGTACATTTTTATTTTTATTTTTATTTATATATATATGTGGACATGTTTTGATTTTTTATGTATTTTGCTACGTAATTATGAGTTTAATTGATCATGTGATCTTGGCTGCAGGTCATGTGATGCTCTGGTTTGTATTTATACAGGTGTTTTGAGTGTACCTATTGTTATTCATTGAAAAAGGGTTTCTTAACCTGAAAGCTTTGTCTTTTAGTAAAGGTGATTTTTTGCTCAACCGTTGTTTTTATTTTGGACTTATTCAGCAGTGTTTTGTTTGTGATAGGCCAGAATAGGCCAGGTCCTTTACCCGTTTGTCACTGGTACATACCCATGCCCCTTGATGACATTAGTCAATGTGATCGAATCACTGACAGTCATATTTTATACCATGGAGTGGCTATCCCTGCAATTGCACCTAGTCTGTGATCAATGTTCTCCTGTCTTGAGGATACTGTGCACCACAGTAGATACCCAAAGCAATTAGACTACACAATTGTTCACTCTATAGGATATTATGTAGAGTCTGTGCTGCTGCCCACAGCTCCATTCATTGGTGACTTTGGGATGGAAACAGCATGTTTTCCAAAAGTGGGAGGAACCCCACAGAGACATAAGGAGAACATGTAAACTCCAAACAGGAATGGCTGGACGTCAAGATCAAACCTTGTATGTCATGCATGAGAGGCAAAGACCTTAACCATTATGCCAAATGGTCTTACATTTTTCTTATATTGTCCTTTTTTGTATTTTACTGTTGAACTCTGGCCTTTGCTGCTGCATCTGAGCTACCCACTGAGCTAACTGGTCCCCATCCACCTCTGCAGGTCATTTTATCTATGCTGACACTGCTGCCTACAGTGGGGATCCTTGTCAGGGTAGACAGGTGCTCCCCAACTTATGTCATATATATATTTTTTTCCATTTGCTACCAGAAACAGCTTGTTCAATTTACTGCAGGTATGACTCCTGCAGTAGGTAGAAAATGATCTTGGACTCTTCCTTAGACCAGCTTGGGGCTTGACCCTGGGCTTTCCCAGATGCCATCTTGTAAATTGCCACTGATCAAGTAAGGGATACAAATGCAGATCAGGAGATAATTGTGTTGTGACATCAGTATGCTCAACCCATGTAAACATATAAGGGTAATACCAATGAAATTTATCTGTATGTCAAGGGTGGTTTACTAACTGGACTCAGCAAATTACATGGTCTTCTTCAGCTCTTGTACTCATCAGTATTACTGCTTTACTTATGTGAATAGAAAGCTTTCAGCAATATGATATCAGGAGAAGTGTTGTTTTTTGAATATATGAATGAATTACTTTAAAAGTGTATCAAGTATTTATTTCTTTGGCTAATGAAAGTATTTATATGTGTATTGATAATGCAACCTGTGTTGCTGTGAAGCAGTCATTTATGACTGGTAAATCAGTTAATTTCTACACTTTTAAATGTAGTTGCAGCCCAATCTTAGCAAAATTGCTGATTTTATTTTTGTAAGGTCTTCCAGGTCTCACAGAAACAACTTAGTAGTAGGACAGAGTTAATGTATAAAGACTGCTATTATATTGAAGATACATTATTTATTTATTTAGTTATTATTTTATTTTCATGTGTTTGACAGGAAAGTCTGACTGTGCCAGAAGCCCATATTCAGTGGAAGCCTGGGTAGAAAAGCTCCACAGAAATACAATGAAAATACAATAATTAGATAGTACAATAGTATACAAACAGTAAGATGCAGAATACACATCATCCAGTTAGTCTATACAAAAGAAGTATTAAATATTGTTTTCTAGTAGGTACAAGTCCAAAAAAGAAAATTATGGAATGCTTTACCATGCTTAAGGTCTTTTATTCACTTAGGTTCAACCTCACTCTCAGCACCCTTAAGCACAGTTTGCCGATGGCAAGCTGAGGTCACTTTATGCAAATGGAATCTGATACATACTTTTGCAACTGTGCAATTAACAGACCCAGTTCAGCTAAACTTCATTTGTATAGGAAATTCATAAATCAGCCTGAATTTATACCAGTAGGCTGGAGTCTGTCATTTTAGCTTGCAATGAGATGTGTTTGTCACGATCAGTCGGGAAAAGCATGAACAAAGTAAAATAATTAATAAAATGATTAATAGTTGGAAAATATTAACAAATCTGTGGGTTTAGCAAAATATACTGAAAACAGCCTATCAGAAACAGATTTGTACCAGTCTGGGAAGTCAAATATGCCTTGTTTTAATAATGCTCAGTGGTATGGCAATGCGTAAGGTGCTATTTTTAGCTGCTGTGTACATGTCATACTTTATGAGCATGACCTTTATAAAGGGTTACAAGAAAACAGAAAAGTGCCACTAGATGGATTATCATTTTTATGTTAAAAATAAATATATAATCACCTGGGTAGTCAATGCAGATAATCAAAATAGTACAAGGTACACCTATGCAATATCTGTCACTATCTATGCAGGTGTTCTGAGTGAATCGGGTTTAACTTTGGCCATACATTTAATGACCTCAGGTTACAACATGTTACAGCATCAGGGATCAAGAAACCAGTGAGACAACTTCATATCTGAGGAGAACCACATTCTAATGACTGTTCTCAGAACATATGTAAAATGTCTGCTTGGGAAAATGGGACCAGAGCAGGCAGAAAGAACTAAGGCAACAAATCATGTAGTGATCAACATCAATGCTTTGTGGGGATGGAATGGTACATTGGCACAGTGTAGAAAAAGTAAATGACCTAGTGGGACATGCAAGAACAAAAGGTAAGCAGAATGCAGTTCCCTACAAAAGCATGGGAGGGGCCCTTCCACAATGGCATACAAAAAAGTTCACAATGAATGCATGGTAAGTTTCTGCATCATGTGTTTATTAAGAAACAGTTTTTGATTGTCAAGGTATAGATATGTTATCAATTATTCTTTCACATGCTCAGCACTAAAAACAGATGCATTCACTGTAACAGCACAACAAACTGAGGTTGACAAAAGTTGGGGGAAGTAATGCCATATCTCTGTCATCTTCATGACACAGCCTGAGGACAGTAGCATACAGTTGTATGGTGCACTGGCAGGACCTCCCACCCTAGAGCAGGTACATAACTCCATAAATAGTTACACAGTCTCACACATCCAGCTTAATGACAATACAACATTACAACCTGAAAGGTGGACACCATGTAGCTCAGCACCAATGGCTTGTGAGGCACAAGGGCACTTTCAGGGAGATGCTTCCATTTCAGAGTTAACAATACCTGCTGGATGCTACCATTTCAGAGTTAATAGTACCTGCTATGACACCTGAGTAAAGGGGTGCCATGTGAAGACATATGTCACAGCTAGCTCCAGAGACTTGACAAGCCTTTGGCTGCCCTATGGAAGATGTGCACGACATTGTTCAGGCTCAAACTACTACCACAGAGAGTAAGGTAAGGACGCTTAGTATGCTGCAGGGTAGAAATGAAGAATTTCATCAGTACATGCAAATGGAAGAAGCCAGGGACCATGGCATGATGATCCTCATGGGTAGGTTGATGGCATGTACAGTCTGCATATCTGCCTCCATGTGTCCAGTGATAAAGACTTGCCAGATTCAAATAGGAACAAAATCTGAATGTGGATGGGGGAATGTCCATGCACACACACAGTGTGGCCGAGTAGGCTGCACGCTATGTTATGCTTAAAGTAGTGCTACAATGACTATAGGTGACATAACACAGAATAAAACAGGCAGGACTAATCAGCCTTCCTTAGCACTAGGTACAACCTCATACTCAAAGTCTCGGTCCCGCAGCACTGTCATATGAGTGACCAGAAGTTCCCTTCCATCCGGCAGGTCATGGCATGGCAGTAACTCAGCATCAAGCTCTCATGTCAGCACTCACTCATGCTGACTAGGACAGTCACCTATACCATCTTTAGGGGACATTTGTCTATGGTACATTACAAATCACATAGATAAGACACAAGTAAAAATTGCAATGCACAACTACTCCTAACATGTAAAACTCTGATGTCAGCATGCAGAATGTGGGAAAAAAAATTGGGGAAGGAGGCATTTTTTTCATTCTGATAAATCCTATTTCAAATACTTTTACTTAGGTACTAACATAGGGATGTACAACTGACACCATATATTTGATACTGTCATAACTCCCTCATGTGTAACTAGCACTGTTGCCACTTCACTCTCAGGACTACACAAATGATGACCACTTAATGGTTCTGATGACACAAAGAAATGCATGTCAATGAAAGAGCTGTCTAATCAAATGTGCAGTATCACCTGAGGGAACACCATTTATTATGTCATTACTTGCAATTCACCCTAAAATACTGGCAACTAATAAACTATATTGATCCCATATGGTATAAAAATACACTACATTTGAATAACTCTAAACTTAAATGAATCATTACACTTGTCCTTATGCCTTTTACCAATAACCATACAGGTAGCAGTTATTAGTTAGGCATGCAAGTGCAGTTATGATAACAAAACAGACAAAGCAATCAATTAATTCAGCATAAAAAACAAAAATGCATTTACATAGTGAAACTGCCTGATATACAGTGACAGAAGGCCAAGCATCACTCAGCACTGCTCATATGTAACACTGCACACATCAACTTCATTCTATGTGATATTAAAGTCAAGGTGCCACCACCTTACTATTAAGACCCATGCTGGTGAACCATTGCACAGCTATGTGCCATGCATATGCCTAAAGCATGTGGTCCATTGATACTACCATGAACTAGCCACCATCACTGTCATCACAGGTTGAAGAAACAGTAGTGACATTTGCAGTGCCATCATGGGGCAGTATAGTACCAGTCCACTGTATAATTGTGTTGTGCAGAATGCAGCAGGTGGTAAACATCCTGCATGCAGTAACAGGGTCATACTGAAGGGTGCCCCTGAATACATCCAGGCAATAGAAATGGGCTTTCAGCAGGCTATACACTTGCTCAATGACAATTTATGTCTGCAATAGGGCTGTTTTGAAGAGTTCCTCATCCGCCCCTCTAGGGTAATGGATTGGTGTCATCAACTGAGGTTTGCATGGGTAGTTTGCATCACCTGAAAAAGAAAAAAGGGGTGAGACATAGCAAAGAAGGGAACTTTATAATAATAAAAACATTTATCAAATTATTCCTACAAAAATTAATATAAATGAAAAACTTTGCAGTTGACAACAACATGACCGTAGAGTATTCTACCTTGCTGAAAGAAGTAGTAGAGTGAGCTTGTTAGCCAAATAGGACAACTATGGGCACTGCCAATATACTGGGTCAATTGGTAATACATTTCTATACATCACACACTATCTGGCAATTGATGGAATGGTAGTCCTCCCTGTTCCAATACCATTCCCTCAGTGGTCCAGACAGAGCCCTAATAGCAGCATAGGTGCAATCTATCATACTAAGCAACTCTGGTTAATGTACTTTTCCATAGAAGGCACTTGTGGTTTTAGTTTTTGTCTTGAGGTACCAGTGTTACCTCAGTCTTCAGGAGACACTGACAGATAGATATACTAACCCGCACATACTAAGAGCATGTCATGGAACTGCTGATGTATCCTAGAGGCAGAAGCCTGTGGAATAACAAATGTGTCTGCAGTCTGTCTCTGGATGGTGCCTATGGCAAGTATAGTGAGGACTATACATACTCAGGTGTACACAGAGAGAGAGGAAGATCCCGCATTCCTGCAGTCCTTGTCTTGTCCATACAAGCTCTCTAAAACCTTTATAATATCTCCGCTCACTCTGAATCTATCAAGAACTTCGTCAGCAATGTCATAATGGGTTAATCTTTTTCTATACCTGCATCTTCTCTGTTGGTGAGTGCATCTAGATGCCTGTAGTTTAGATGCAGTTAAGACAAGCAGCTCAGAAGAAGAAATAGGTTGGCCGCTAATGCAAGCATACTTGCATACTGCAAAGTAAATAAAAATGGACAAACATCACATTTTAAAAGGTATGTGCACACGGTGCAAAAGTGCATAAAATCAACTTTGAAAAAAAAAAGTAAAGCACTTCATTTACATGAGTTTGTTGCAGAAATTTTAAGACATTCGTCATTTATAGTCTCATTTGCATAAGTTTTTACTAAACTGTCTACAATGGCTGCACGTGAGTGCAGACAGCTTCAATGAACCACACTAAAGTTGTGCTTATCTGCATCCTGTCTGTGCAAATTCCCAGTACTCATAAGCACAATGACTATGAACACCAACCATGGTCTTTTTATTTGCAAATGCAAAAATATGCAGGAGTGGAATCCTGAGATGGAGAAGTTCTAAACAATAAATGTAATGTATATATTTACATATGCAGTTTACAAATCAATTTTCCTGCAGGTTTTACAGGATTTAAAAAGTTAATTTTGACTAGATGTAGGAAGGTAATGACAGAAGCTGCAGTTGAGGAGACATAAAGAATGTTATACTTCATGTGGGTGCATTGTAGAGTGGATATGTAGTAAAAAAAGTAACAGACTTAATGATTAAACAAATGATGAGTGGGTAAGAGTCTGTAGCCTTGCAAATGATGACACATTTGCTATAATGCAGAATAAGCAGGGCTTCAACTTTACATGAGTTGGACATGATCAGTATACAGACCTAAGATGCTATTCTCTAGCAAGTACTTCATGAATAAGGCAAAAGCTGATAAGCCTCACATTAGATGGGGTCCTTATTTTCAGCAGATCAGCAAGTAGCACATTTGAAATGATATATTGCCTCCTGTGCATGTTTGCTGGGGTGGTAGAAAACATTCATAACAAGAACATTATCATAAGCAAATATAAAATGAAAATCTCCACAATGACTTTGTTGTCATTCAGTGATGTCCTTATGTAAATTTTGTTTAAATACTACATAATGTCCTGGTGGCACATATATATTAAAAACATTTAGCATCTTGGAATCAAACCCATTTCAAAAAAGTAGCTTGAACCTCTTTACTCTGTGTATTAATTGTTGATGCCACAGAAAAACTGAAATATCATGGATATAAGCTGAGTTATACAATTTTTAAAAAGACTTGATATACTATTGCACTTTGAGACATTCCATTTTGTGAGAAATATTTTGAATCAAATATCTGGAAATGTTTCCATGTCACTGATATTTCTAATATCTTCAATGCTAATTGATGTGCTGAAGTGAAGCCAAGCTTATTTGTGTGGCAAATGACAAAGTCTTAGCACATACGTGATTTTTTCTGAGTTTTTGCCATAGAACATGAAGTGTCAGTTGTCTACAGTTATTCATGCACACTAACAGTGCTCCATGCCAGCTGTCATACAAACAATAGCACATGTATCAGTACAAAGTACATATTAGGTAATGAATATTACATTCTAATGACGTCATTTTCATTCATATATTTCAAGATCTTCATATTTCCATAAACCATTATATTTCTAATTGTGCTGCCTCATCCTTTTGCACTAGTAATATTTGAAACATTATGTGGATGCAAGTGATGTTTTACTGTAATCAGTGCTATGAGTACTACAGGATGGACAGATCCCTTTTGCCTAATTTAACATTTTAAATCGGAAGTGCAGTTTAGCTGTAAGTAGAAAATATATTATTATTCCAGAAAAGTAAACTATCCATAATGTGGTTTCAAGTCCTGCATTACTAGCATTGTTAGTCAGAGCATACTTCATTATCACATTGAGCCACTGAGAAAATTATACTGCAGGTGTATGTTTTGCATTCAGTAGTGTCCAAAGTGCTGACTAAGGCACACTGTAGCAAGTCTCATTTGTAAGACTGTTGAATACGTCTTTGTGCATGCAAAATACAATTTTGAGGTTTTGCCATGGGAAATGAGCTGCCATTCATTGAGGGACATCACTGTTGAGCCCTGATGAGTAATGCTAAGGGTCACACAAAAGATTAAGCAAAAAAAAAACATTCCCTGGGATTCAGCAAGCTCTGCACGGCATGCAGGAACAGTGCAAGAGCTGCTGGAGGCAATATGGCCGCCGAGAGATCCAGAAACAAGCTCCAGGCACAAGCGCTCCTGCACTATTCCTGCATGGACATAGCTCTTGTATGCTAATTACCCCATTTGCAGGTGAAAACCATGTAAATGAGGTGAATTAATGATCCAGGAAGCTGGCAGCTGTCCGTGCAGGAGTAGTGTAACCTGCAGAAATGTATTTGGCTAGCAACTGAGTACATTTTTGCAAACTACAAAATGGAGCCATGATATCTCCAAATAAAGGGTGTATATAATGTGGAAGGCATGCCAATGGCCAAATGTATGGCCATTGACATAGAAAATATTTTCAAAATAGCAAAAAATAACTTTTATTCTTTTTTGGCTTATTTCAGCAGTTTAAGCCTAGGGCAGCGGTGTGCAAATGGGATCGGCCTGAAAATAAAAATAAAACCTTGAAAAAAGCTTTTTAGGCAAAAATCACAATTTTGCCATTGTAGTCAATGGCAGGCAGAAGCCAACAAGGCCACTGAATAGTGGTTGCTAAGGGGGAAGGCTCAGTGTTAGACTTGTAAATAGGCAATAGCAGTCAATTTTATGCAAATGAGAGGAATGATACTGAATCACAGATTTCCTCTCATTGCTAGCCAGCATCCAACCATGTAGGTGCAAGAAAACCATGGTGCAAGCCTAAGAGTTAGCTGACATCATAGAAGGCTGTGTCATGCATACTGTAAGTTTACTGGAGCTCTGTGGCTTGGGTTTGCCCTTAGCTTAGCAGAGCTTAGGAAGGGTGTGTGTCTGAAACTGCCTAGCAGGGTTTACATTGCCTAAAGGGATGTGTGCACAGCACACCGGGTTTTAAACCAAAAAAAAAAAATTAAACCAGGAAATAGCAGCTCTGTTCACATCTGAGCACTGGGTTTGTGCAGCGTACCTCTGGGCTTAAACAGGAAGGCAATGGGAAGGGAAAACAGCAGTAGGAAGGTAATCAAGGAGAACTAGCATAGCTGACAGGTGAAATGTATCATAATCAGCCAATTACACAGGCAGCAGCCCAGCCCAGCACATTAGTATAAACTATGCAAACAGCTTTCCCTCTGGTTTTTCCCACAAACTGTACACCACCAGTGTACACAAATGGGGAAATTTACCTAACAAAAGCAACAAAATTATAGAAGCTGACTTTGCTCTCATAAATCAACATGTAGAAAAGGCTGAGGGTGATGAGAATGACAGTGCTGATGACCAACTCATAGTGAGGAGAAGGAGAAGCATGTACAGACCCAGGGTAACCTTCCAGGGGCTACATGAGCTGGAGATAGTGAAGCACTATACGGTGGACAGGGACCTCCTACAGCAAATTGTTGAGCTGTGCCAGCCACGCCTCATACACAGAACCAACAGAAGGGAATCCATCCCAGTGGATACCAAGGTATGTGTAGGTTTAAGAACACTAGCCACAGGTACCTTCCAAAGGCCAACTGAGGATATCATGAGGATCTCACAGGCATCACCATCCAGGGTACTCCACCAATTCCTGGGTGCCATGTCAGCACATTTCAGTGAGCACATACATTTCCTCAGCACCTGTGAGGTGTTGACCAGCAATATGCGTCTCTTCCACCGAATACACTGAGGTAGTGGGTACTATAGACTGCATGCACATACACATCAAAGCACCACCTGGTGAGCGGGGTAGAGTCTACATAAACCACAAGGGCTTTCCCTCCATCAACTGCCAGGTCATGTGCGATGCCCAGGGCATTATAATGAATGTGTGTGCTGGCAGCCCTGTAAGCTATCATGACTCCCACATCGGGCATATGATGCAGCTGTACCAGAGATTTGCCAATTGGAACATCCCATATGGCCACCTAGTGGGGGATGCTGGTTACGCACTGGAGCCGTGGCTGATGACACCCGCCAGAAATGCACACACACCCGAACAAGAACTCCATTGTGAGGCACATGTACAAACCAGAATCATAATAGAGCATGTGTTTGGGATGCTCAAGTCATGGTTCCAGTGCCTGGACATATTCGGTGGAGCCTTGCAGTACTCGCCAACTACATGCACTCAAATTGTAATTGTATGTGTCATGCTACACAATGTGATCCTGCAGAAACAGCTGCAGCAGGAACATCATGGGGCAGCCCTCCACCATTGCCAAGGTCAGCACAGGCACAGAGTGACTCAGCGGAGGAACAAACTGAGCCTGCCCCTGTAGGCAGAAGGAGGCATTCCCAATATGCCCAGGCCTTGGCAAAGAGCCAATGCGTAGCATGTACATTGACATGGTAGGAACCCAGGGAATGACACCTCTCTCTGACTCGCACATACAGTAAAAGGGATGCCAAACATGACACTACCTGTGCTTAACGATGTGTAGGGAGTGTACTATATGAGTCTGACATAGTCAGCCCTCCAGCACCATCCTCAATACTGGCACAGCCACAAGGTAAGTCACTATCACTATCAATTGCAGAGTGTAGTAGTATGTTCTGCTACCTGTATCTATGGCATGGATGTGAGCATGTAAGGGAATCGGGTGGCTGAATGGGGTGGCAGCAGATAGTAGACACCTTTATCGGCAGCATGAAATCCTTAAATACTGGTGTCAGCATAGTAGGCAGTACTAGACAAGGAGACAAAACACACTGCAGGACATGTGGTGGGCCAAATGTGTGTCCATAGGACACACACATGCATGTCAATGAGGCTCACATACCCAACAAAAGTCTCAGCCAGTAGGATAGGTGTAGACAAACACAAAGAAAGGCTGTGCTAAGGCCTCTGATTGCTGACTATGGAGAACAGCTCCGCTCTAGATCTACACAGACAGACTACAACAGGTCAGGCAGTGGGATGTTAATTCTGAAGGGTAAGAAGTCTGAAACTGAAATGTAGGTCAATAAAATCTAAGAACTGTAGTATACTGATATACCTCTAGTCTGCATGATAGGTCAGAATATAGAATGAAATGGAAGCCAACAGAGTAAGTGAGATACCAGTACAGTCATAGCAAATGTTTACAGTTGCAGGTGTGCCACCCCCCACAATCCTATGTAGAAATGTAGTAACATGTATGTGTAGGTATAATAAAAGTAGCAGGATAGATTGTTGCATGTGTACAATATGCAGGGCTCTGTGTGTTAGGTTGTTATGTGTTGTATATTGTGTGAAAGTGGTCAGCATGTAGGCATGGAGGGTTGGGTCCCATTGGCCAATGGCCAGTACTGTTGATGACACGGCCAAGTTCTCACAACTGCAGTGCCAAACACAATGCATCCCAGCAAGACACAATCCAGCAGTAATCCATACTAAATATTTGGATGTAATATCTGTCACAATCTGAAAGATGGACACGGCATAAAGGTGGGCCCAGACATACAAACAGTACACAGGTGGAAGTACCCTAGACAGAGAGTGTATAAAATGTTACTGTCAAATGGATACACCTTCGGAATTGTACATACAGGTTAGCAGCACATTAGTTGACTGTGTTGTATGGAATACTGATGTAGTCTGGCCAAACACTGGCAGACCACAAAAGGCACAGGTATGAAATACTGAGAAACTGCTGATGTCCCTGCATAAGTCAGCATAAGTGGAATGCCCCACGTATATCTGTGAGTCAGCTGCAAGTAGCTTCCATAGAACACATGCATCCAGCTCACCCCACCATCAGTCACAGGTACCTCACAGGTCATATCCCTGCTGTTGGGAATGAGTACAATATGACCCCCATCTCTGTATGGAAACAGCCACAGAATGCAGCATGCAGAGGTGTCCCATGCAGGTGTGTCCCTAGCTGTAAGCAGCACCCTGCCAGCATCCACACCAATGGATCAATAAAGGACAGATACTATTAACATTAACACCATCCACACCTACCCTTTCACCCCAGGGGAATACAGTGGCTTGCAACCTGGGACTGCAGGAGTGACACAATGCACTGGGCTGCTACAGATGGCCTGCATAACTACCACATGTCCTCTAGTTCTCCATTAAAGGCCTGTGCCTCACTCATACTGCTAATGTATGTTATCTCATGGACTCCCAAATAACAACATAACACAGTCCACAAATGTCCTCTAGTTCTCTGTCAAAGGCCTGTGTCTCACCCATACTGCTAATGTATGTTATCTCATGGACTCCCAAATAACAACATAACACAGTCCACAGAACACAAATGCAAGGCCATGTTGACAAATCCTAGTAGCATGTTCACCATGTCTTACTGCATGAACTGTGGACCAACCCCTAAATACTGCTGGGATGAAGTGATAACTATAGGAATACTTATCAGATATCATTTGCATAATTTTCAGAAGAGGATAGAATAAAAGAGGTGGCTAGAAGCATGGACACCATGGAGTGTGTGAAGTCTGAAACTCAGATGTGTCCATATACTATCCCTGCCTGCAAACACAGGAATGGGTGGCTAAAAACCTGCTCATAAACCACAATGTGAAGGGGTAATGACCAGAAATATGAGCCCTGCCTCTGGGTAACCTGTGTGAATCTGTACAGCTGTAGGTATGGCCACAGCAAGATATGGCCATACGGTCACGTTGATAGATATACAAGCATGGGATCCTCAGCCACCACAGTACCAAGGTGCTGAACCATTTACACAGACCCATCAGCAAGTGTCTGCAGCTCCCCTTCCAGAATGGCATGATTGTGTAAGAATACGTAGGCTGCATACCACAATAGTGGACACAGCTTTATTCATCTTGTGTTCCCCAGGAACTTACTACAAGCAAATATGTATACCGGTCAGTAGTTGATGACATACAACATCACAGTGTAAAACAGTATATATGTCTGAATATCTCTGCTAACATCAAAACCATGTAGCAGAAGCAGCACATACACAATTAGTTACAAGATCCCACAATTCTTTGCCCATTGTGACCCCATATTGTCAACCGATCTACAGACATCCTGCAGAAACAGGTTGCTAGCTGTAGGTGTAGAACACAAATGCCTGCACTGGAGTACAACCTACCTGGAATGGATTCCCACATTCAATACAGAAGGTCATACTGGGCATGCTCCCAAATTTACAGAAATGAAGCCCTTGTCTGGCAACAACAGTGGACTATACATATCTGTCAATCGCAGATGTTTGTGCACACACTCCACATTGCACACCAGTCATGCTTTGCACACACAGATAGGAATACACACATATATCCAAGGACAACACACTATAATAGGCCAAACATACGCATACATAGATGTGTGGAAGTGAGTGACAGACAGTGACAAATTGGCCAATACCACATGATGTGCAAATGTCTATCACTGTAGACATTTGCTTCTGGTAGCCCACAGGACTATAGTATCTGTGGTGCTTGTGATAACTGTGTAACATGACTGTACAAGTCATTATTCATCTAGCAGTTGTATACACGTTCCTGTCAAATGTAAACTTGTATGTGACTTAGTGTTGTGTGTGTGCTTCCAGACAAATGGTTTATGGCCCATTCACACACACACACACACACACACACACACACACACACACACACACACACACACACACACACACACACACACACACACACACACACACTGCACTCCACATTGGCCTACTTTGGCTAGCCTGCTGATGTCATTCACCTTAAAATAAACCTTTGGAGAAGGGCTCACCTTGTAAGCTCTGTGGCGTGTGCTATAATTACGTAATGCTATAGTGTGACATATTAGTTAGACAGGAGCTCTAATCCCAGACATGGCAACTGTGAGACTCTGTGTGCATTTGCTTGTGTGTGTGTGTGTGTGTGTGTGTGTGTGTGTGTGTGTGTGTGTGTGTGTGTGTGTGTGTGTGTGTGTGTGTGTGTGTGTGTGTAGGATCAATGCTTTTGACACCAGTCACAGTCACTACTCTGTCCGCTGCCCAACTTCGGCAAGCCTGCTGATGTCATTCACCTTGAAATACACGTTTGAGGAAGGAGTAGCCCTATAAGCTCCATGGCGTGTGCTATAACTTAGTAATACTATAGTGTGATGTACTAGTTAACTAGGAGTACTAATCCCAGACAAGGAAACTGTGAAACTCGGTGTGTGTGTGTGAAGGGATCAATGCTTTTGAGACCCGTCACAGTCACTATACTGTCCATTGCCCTATGTTGGCAAGCCTGCTGATGTCATTCACCTTGAAATACATCTTTGGGGAAGGGCTAGCCCTATAAGCTCTGTGGCGCATGCTAAAACTGCATAATGCTATAGTGTAAAAGACTAGCCCTATAAGCTCTGTGGCATGCACTATAACTGTGTAATGCTATAGTGTGATGTACTAGTTAGATAGGAGTTCTAATCCCAGACATGGCAACTGTGAGACTCTGTGTGTGTGTGTGTGTGTGTGTGTGTGTGTGTGTGTGTGTGTGTGTGTATGTGTATGTGTGTGTGTGTGTGTGTGTGTGTGTGTGTGTGTGTGTGTGTGTGTGTGTGTGTGTGTGCATGTGTGCATGTGTGCGTGTGTGTGTAAAGGGGTCAATGCTTTTGAGGCCAGTCACAGTCACTACACTTTCCATTGCCCTACTTTGGCAAGCCTGCTGATGTCATTCTCCTTTAAATACACTTTTGGGGAAAGGCTTGCCCTATAAGCTACAATGGGCACATGCTATAACTGCATAATGCTATAGTGTGATGTACTAGTTAGGTAGGAGTTCTAATCCCAGACATGGTGATTTTGTGTGTGTGTACGTGTGTGTGTGTGTGTGTGTGTGTGTGTGTGTGTTTGTAGGGATCAATCCTTTTTAGGCCAGTCACAGTCACTGCTCTTTTCATTGCCCTACTTTGGCAAGCCTGCTGATGTCATTCACCTTGATATACACCTTTGGGGAAGGTCTAACCCTATAAGCTTTGTGGTGCATGCTATAGTGTGATGTAGTAGTTAGGTAGGAGTTCTAATCCAAGAGATGTCAACTGTGAGACTGTGCGTGTGTGCGTGTGTGCGTGTGTGTGTGTGTGTGTGTGTGTGTGTGTGTGTGTGTGTGTGTGTGTGTGTGTGTGTGTGTGTGTGTGTATAAAGAGCTCAATGCTTTTGCGGCCAGTCACAGTCACTACACTGTCCACTGCCCTACTTTGGCAAGCCTGCTGATGTCATTCACCTTGAAATACACCTTTGGGAAAGGGCTTGCCCTTTGAGCTCCATGTCGTGTGCTATAATTGCATAATGCTACAGTGTGATGTACTAGTTAGGTAGGAGTTCTAATCCCAGACATGGCAACTATGAGACTTTGTGTGTTTGTTTGTGTTTGTGTGAGGGGATCAATGCTTTTGAGGCCAGTCACAGTCACTACACTGTCCATTGCCCTACTTTGGAAAGCCTGCTGATGTCATTCACCTTGGAATACATCTCTGGGGAAAGGCTAGCCCTATAAGCTCTGTGGTGCATGTGATAAATGCAGTACACTGTAGTAGCAATCCAAAGCTAAGTAAGGGTTTGAATCTCAGTACTGTCAAGTGTGTGTGTGTTTGTCATTGGTATCCTGTGTGGAGGTAGCTGTGATTTTGTAATAACAGGAATCACTGTAGGGCAGGTTTTGCAAATTTCTTATATTGCGGACCTACTATATGTCACAATGTCCACCTTACAAGGCAACAGATGTAAAACAGTAGAGAGGCTGGTGTAGACAATCCTTACCCTTACATGTGACATTATGGATTGGAGAACAATATAGGCAACCCTTGTATTACCCAGAGAACACTCTCCACACATGTCTCATACACAAAAAGACTTGGCTAGGCAGCAACCACTATGTTGGTAGTTCCCTGCATATTGCCCACAGATAGTAACCATGGTGTGATTGCAGTGGACTACAGAGGACATGGCACCCTGTTCCATCCCTACAATAGGCAAATAATTGCTTACAGTGGTCCTTTGCTATGTTCCTCACTGGATGCCTGCAACAACTGTAGAGTCAGCAAATGTAACCCACAAAGGAAATACCATGCCGTATACACATGCCCGGTATGGACAGATGCCACTAACACCAGTGAATACCTGTATCATGCTGTCAATGTAGGTGCAAGATCAACCTCAGTTCCATAGCCAGTTATCACCACATGAGGTCAGGAATGCCACATCAGATGATAATCTGTCCACACAACATGCCCCAGACTCCCCAGGTACACTTCCATATGTCACAGAACATGCAGGTGGGACATGTGCACAACCCAGACACCGTCCATGTTATGGAATATAGAACACGTATATGGCAAGCATTGCACAGCACTGGCCACCCACTATAGAAACCCAGATGATTAGATTGTGAATACAATACCCACCTGTGTGGGCCATTCCAGGGAATACACCCCTGAGCCACACTGCAGACCACTGTCATGTGGCCTGATGCCAAGGTATACCCTTTGCCTAGCCTAGTACAGCCTTCTGGCACAGTCAACCAATACACACCTGTGAAGCAATGAACCTATGCATGTAAGTACCGGCAAATCTGTGTGTGTGTGTTCGTGTGTGTGTGTGTGTGTGTGTGTGTGTGTGTGTGTGTGTGTGTGTGTGTGTGTGTGTGTGTGTGTGTGTGTGTGTCTGTGTGTCTGTGTGTCTGTGTGTGCATGGAGATTAATGATTTGGAAGCCATTCACACTCACTACACCTCCATTGCCCTACTGTAGCATGCCTTCTGATGTCAGTTACCTTGACATACCTTTTGCTCACATATCAGCCTGTTAACCTCTGTGGTGCATGTGATACCTGCGTAATATTGTAGTGTAGCAAACTAGTTAGGAATTCTAATCCTGACCCAGCCAACTGTGATAATGTGTGTGAGTCCCTGAGAGAGTGTGGTTGTGTCTTCCTTGACACCTGCTTTTGTGGACAGGCACATGTACTACACTTACCTTATCCCTCCTTTATCACTGTTGCTGATGTCACTCACCTTCAAAGATACCTTTGGACAACTCTCCAACATGTAAGCTCTGTGGCACATGCAATAACTGCATAAAAATGTACTAGCAATACATAGTCTGGCAGGGGGTTGAAACTCTGTACTGGTAAGTGTATGACACATGCATGCTTAGCTCTTATTCTCCTACCCTCTTCCTTTCTTACTTTGTCTCTGTCTCTCTCACTCCCTCTCTGGTGGATGTGGAAAAGTACACCTGCTTTGCTTAGGCAGCAGCTTGTGTTTTGTAAGTGATGTTCATGATCAGCTGATGGCCTGTGCACATACTGCAGTCCCCCACTAGCTGACTGCATGTGTAACAGCTGTGGTAACATACCCATAGCCAACTGCATGGAAACACACTCCTATAACTATGAACATCATGTGGGTGTTGGCCCTTTTCATTCACTGTGAGCAGGACTTCATGTCAGTGTTTGGCAAACAGCATCACAGATGGTAGCAAGATATACCTCTTACAACATAAACTGTGGAGACAGGCCAACAAACAGGAGGGGGATGTTCCAGACATAAAGACAGAATGTAAGTCTTGCTCTTCTACATTTGAAGTAATGTTGGTTTAACAGGGTTTGTGTGGATATGGCTGGTCTACATGATTTAATATCTGTCATGACAGTGTTATATGGATGAGGAACTTTCACCTGTAGGGCTATCTGCAGACTGACCAGTGTTTGGAGTCTTACATGTGTTGTGTTACTCACACATATTCTATGTTTAGAAATGCAGTAGCATAGTCTGAGGATTGCAGTCAGTGCATGGTGACAGCCATGTGAGTTACTGACTTCATTTCCCTCAGAAGACATATGTCACAATAAACCCTGTTACACCAGTAAATGTATGAGTTTATCACAGCGACATGTCAATATTGGCCCTGTGTTTGTGCCTCCAGCCACAACTCTGTCAACCTTTGTACATATGTCATGCAGTAAGAGGTGCATATGTTCAGTACATCATTATTTACAGACATCATACCTGATAACAAGCCAGTGAGATATCAGACTGCTAGACATGGTATGCATAGTACAGCTTTTGAGGACAAAACCTGGACATTCTGTTGTAGTTATGTACAATAGTGAGGTCTGTGTACTTATGGTGATTGTTGACAGAGTGTATGTTGTGAATATGTACCTCAGCCTGTGTACAGACTGTGGTAGATGTCATTTTTCTTGGTCCTGTTCTATCTGATGTCGCACACTGCTCTGGTGTATTGTATCCTATCGGCATACATATTTGCAGGGCCAAACTGACATGTCCCATACCACAGTCAGGCATCGGAATACACTGTGTATTGGCCCAGTATATGTAGGGTTAGTGTGCGAGTGGCACATATGAGGATAGAGTTGATCACACAGTCCATATACTGTAATATTAAGCACACATTAAGCACAAGTCATATGTGACTGTGGCTGTGTTCAGATTGGTTGTCGGTATGCGCTTTCACACAGGTGTCTGTTACTCCATGCTGTTACATGCCTGTAGAGCCTGCTATATTTGCAGCTACATGTGTATTCCCCCATAAGAAATGTAGGCCAGTGCTGTGGCAGTCTGCCTGTAGCTTGCACAGTGCTGTGTGAAATGCCTAACAGCTCAGTGTACTTACCAGTGTGATGTTATATCCAGATATTTGTCAGATGTGCTGTTGCTGGGCCACCATAACTGTTGTATATTTCTGACAAAGCAGTGGAATGCTGTACAGATGTATGTCACTAACTAGTGGGTTGTATGTGAGCTTGTGACCTCTACTCCTCCAGTTATGTGTCAGGACAGACAGGAGTGTGTGAATGCATAAGCTATTTTGGTGTTTATATATTTTATACATTACATATTTATTATATACATATGATAGGGTAATTTTATATGTACACAATATATATATATATATATATATATATATATATATATATATATATATATTTTTAGAAGATAGGAGGTGTTGATTTTAAATAAGATGTATTAATCAAATGAATGACTTGATGACAAGTCTAAGGCTGATTGGAGAATTTTTAATTAGAACACTATATTAAGGTAGTGTATTCACAATGGAAGTTACTCTGATGAAACCCACAGATTGGATGGGTGAAAGCACTTAGTGTGTACAAGATTATAATTATGTTTCGTGAATTGCTGTTGTTTTATTATTTTGTTTAGTGTCGTTATCAGTTGCTATTAAAAGGTCACATCGTCACTACAGTTGCCTTGGATTTTATTTATATATATATATATATATATATATATATATATATATATATATATATATATATAGACACACACACACACACACACACACACATATATATATATGTGTGTATACATATACATACACACACACAAACGCACATATATATATATTTATATATATGTGTGTGTGTGTGTGTGTGTGTGTGTGTGTATGTCCATTTAATTGTTTCATTGAATATTGTCTGGGTCTCTGTAGTTATTTATTTTTCTATTTAATTGTTTCATAGAATACTGTAGTCTCTCTTTCTGTCACTGCAGTTAGTTTCCCGCCCACCCTCCCTGTTCTTGTTTTGGTATTAATATTGGTGACTTTGGAATTGCCCAATTTGTGTTTGAACACTCCTCCTGGGTCTATCTCATTTGTTCACTCAACCGAGTACAGTGAGATCATATTTTGACTTCAGACACTCTTACCAGTCCCATCTGTTCAGCTCTATCCTACCTCTATTCCAGTCTAGTATCACTAGCTCATTCTACCTAATACAGAGAGAACATTTGTGAAGGGCAGGCCACTTAGGTCCTTAATTTTCAATTATCTTCTGCCACTTACATCCTTAATTTTGAATTACCTTCTGTTTCTCCTTTCTCCCTTTCTACTTTCCCAAAAAAAATAAATAAATAAATAAATGTTCTAAGCTTGTTTCCTGCCTTTCCTCTAACTAGTGTAGTCCAGATACAGATTTTCTGTAACCAGGACTGTGTGTAAGCTTCTGAGCCCCTAAAGCCTTTCTGTGTTGGAGGGAAGCCCTTCTAGCTTATCAATGGGAGTGGTAAGCACTAGGTATCCTATCTACCACAAGAGTGGTTTCTGTCCTAGAAATTGTAGTTTATTGGCCGTTTGGCAGTTTCTCCATCTTTTTCAACTTTCTGGTTTAAAAGCTCACATCTGCTCTTGTTTCCCACCTTTCCTGTAACAAGTCTAGTCCAGATACAGATTTGCTGTATCCAGGACTGTTTGTAAGCCTCTGAGCCCCCCCCCCCAAGCCTTTCTGCGTTGGAGGGAAGCCTTCTAGCTTATCAGTGGGAGTGATAAGCATTAGGTAGCCTATCTACCACAAGATGCAGGTAAAGATTCTTACTTTTAACACTTGAATTTGCTTATTCATGCTCAGCATTTGTTCAGAACTTGTTGTTAGCACTAAATAAGCTATAAATTACTACAGCACTCATCCTTCCTCTTTTCCTAGAGGAAAACAGTTCTTGTACTTACTTTCCTTACTTGCTTACAGAAAAACAGCTCTTATACTCACTTTCTTCACTTGTCTAGAGGAAGGTAGTTTTTTATTCAGGCTTGTCCAATGGTCAGCCCCCAGTGTTCTCTATCGTCTATCTGATGAATCTGGGAATATTGGGGCAATGTAGCAATTGCCTCATGTACACAGACAACCCTTTCCTCCTACCACCCAACACCACAATCTGGGAGAGATGCACTTATCTAGCCAAACTGTAGGTAAAGCTCTCTCCAACCAAGATTGAACATGACAGTCAAGAGGAGAAGGTAAACACTTGCACCACACCACACTCATCACATAGTGCCACTAAACCTACAAAATCCACACATAAAAACACAAAAACATTCACGGAGGCTCTCAGTAATAATCTGCTCAAGCAACAGAGACCTCCAAAGCAAAAATGCAAAAAACCTCCTCCCCCCAACACAACACAAATAACACATAGCCCACATACTTAGTGTGTCACTCAACCACAGCCCATAAGGCAAAACAACGTACCCACAACACTAGTCATAGGTGACTCTATAGTCAGGCACACTGATATCCCACTCACCAGGCTAAACAAGGAGAAGATTACTGTCAGTTGCCTGTCGGGTGCCAGGATCCGCCACATAACCCACACACTCAGGTCACTCCACAACAAGTACAAATATGACTCTGTCATTGTTCATGTTGGTGTGAATGACCTGAGATGTACCTCCCTGGGCTACATGAAAAGAGACATGGAAGAGCTCTCCGATCTTGTAGCCCAGGCAGGTATGACCTTAGCCCTGAGTAGCATCCTGCCATCACCCAGAATGATACCGCAGTACAAGGACAAAATGATTGACTTCAACAATTGGCTAAGCTTCTGGTGTCATTCTAAGGGGATCCAATATCTGTCTGCTTGAGACGACATGGTCGACAGACCACGATGCTTTGCCAGAGATGGTCTGCACCTGTCACCCCTGGGATTCCTGACACTAGCTAAGGCTCTTGGTCCCCCTGTAGTGCCTTTTTTAGGCAAGGTTCAAATGACAAATTCACCACTGTAACAGGAACAGGCAAGCAAAAACTGAGGGTAATGTTACTCAATGCTAGAAGTCTAAATCTCAAAATGCACTCTCTCAAGGGACTCTTTAAAATGGAGAACATCGATATCTGTGAAGAGACTGAGACCTGGTTCAAGGTTTCAGAGAGCACCCTTGCATTACCAGGCTATAACTCATATCACACTTTTGGGCCACCTAACCTGGACCGGAACACCAAAGGTGGAGGTGTGTCCATATTCATTAAGGATATCCACATCTCCAAGCTAGTTGCTCAGCATAATGCATCTGAGATTATCCAAGTGCAACTAACTCTGAACAAAACTGCAATCCAAATTGTAGCTTGCTACAGATCCCCCACCATGCCCCGGGATTCCCACTCCTCTTTTCTTGATATACTGGAAAATATTAGGGTTCAACCAAACACCATAACAAAAGGGTGATTTCAACTACCCCACCATTAACTGGGAAAACTACTCATGTACCAACTCCTTCACACAACACTTTCTGGAATTCATAAATTCCAATGACCTGGATCAACTTATCCTCACCTCCACCAGGGGCAACAATATCCTAGACCTAGTCATTACCAACATGAGTGACTGGTGTTGCACACCTGAAGTCAACTCCTCGTTGGTCAGATCCGACCATAAGCTAATCACCCTAGATATCCACAACCCGCCCCCACACCCCATTAAGGAAATTATGGTAAAAAAATTCTACAAAGCCAACTTCATGCTTCTTAAGACAGAAGTGGTGAACTTCACTTTATGACACCCATGCAGATGGACAATACAGTTAAGACTGCTGAATCCCACACAGATGCACTCTAAAAGCACTTACATGAGTGCATGGATCATGCTATCCCAAACAGAACAAACACGCTATCCTCCAAAAAAAGGAAGCCAATCTGGTGGTCCCCTGCCATAAACAAACTCTACAACAGAAGGAAGAAACTGTTGCAAAAGAGAGTAAAATTCCATGAGTGGAGGAGTTCCCTGGTCAGCCTCAGTAAGAAGCTGAGATCCCTTATAAGATCCTCGAAAGCTAGCTATGAAAACAAAATCACCACTGATTCTAGGGACAACCACAAAGCATTCTATAGCTATGTCAAGAATATCAATGGCAACACCCAGATCTGCACTGAGTTACAGCACAACGGCATGAAAATTACAGAACCAACTGATATTGCCAATGTCCTGGCAGATAGGTTCAGTGCTAACTTTAACCCCCTCTCACCCCCTAAAGGGCCCATAACTATACAGGAAGAATGCAGAGTCCCTGTAATCAAAACTATGCAGGTAAAAGCACACTCTCTAAAGCCAAAAACACAGCATCCATGGGACCGTACAACATCCCAGGCTGCGTTTTACATGAACTTCAGGACAAACTGGCTCCCCACCTAAGCACCATGCTTAATCATAGTCTCACATCAGGCTTTGTGCCCACTGAATGGAGCACAGCAACAATTATCCCACCCCACAAAGGGGGAGCCACCACTGATCCCAGGAACTATTGCCCTATTAGCCTGAGGAGCCTGGTCTGTATGGCCATGGAACGTGTCATCATGGACCTCATAAACAATGACACTGGTAACCTCCAAACTATGGACCCTACCCAGTTCAGGTTTGTGAAAGGCAGATCATGCCTCCTGAACCTGATCGACTTCTTTGAGGCAGTCACCAAAGCTGTAGATGAGGGTAAGGTGTTTCACACAGCCTATCTTGACCTCGCCAAGGCTTTCAACACCATCCCCCATTCTGGAGTTATAGCTAAACTCACTAAATTAGGTATAAATCCCTACATCACAGGATGGGTTGCCAATTGGCTCACTGATAGAACCCACACTGTAAAAGTTGCACACTCCAAATCTGACTTCAAACCAGTGACAAGTGGAGTATCACAGGGTTCTGTCCTAGGACCTCTCCTGTTTGGTATCTACTTCTCTGAAGTACAGGCTAACACACAAGGCCTTTGGCTAATGAATTTCACAGATGACTGCAAACTAGGAGCCATAGTTGAGTCCCCAAATGAGGTGGACATCCTACAGAAGGGCATCACTGAGACAGATGCCTGGTGTCAGAGCTATGGCCTCAAGCTCAATGCCAAAAAGTGCATTGCCATCTCTTTTGGTAAAAATTCCTTACCCATGAAATACCACATATTCGGCAGTATACTTAATACCAAATGTGTGATAAGAGACCTTGGGACCCAGGTGGACAATAGTCTCTCCTTTAATAATCACATTGCCACAGTAGTCAGTAAATCCTTCTATATGGAACACCTCATCACAAAAGGGTTCTCATCTAAGAAAAAAGAGGTCATTGTTCCCCTCTACTCAACACTCATTAGACCCCATTATATAGTACAATGCCCCTTTTGGAATGTACCTCACAAGGCATCTGCAGCAGCTGGAAAGGCCACATAAGTACCTCACAATCAGGATTACTGGCCTTAAACAGATGCCCTACACTGACCGTTTCAAAAAACTCTAGCGTCACTTCGTAGCATATCATCTACTCCGAGGTGATCTCTGCCCAACATATAAAGCTATGTCAAACCCAGAGCTGGTGGACATGCTACACCTAAAGAAATCCCAATCCCTCTGAGGTAAACACTCTAGGGACCTAAACCTTGTCACCACAATAAACAGGACATGCTGGAGGGATAGATTCATGTCCCAGAGACTTCCCATACTCTGGAGCAAGCTACCCATAGACTCATAGATTAGTACTGGGCTAACTGTCCTCGGGGGCCATTTTAAGCCTAGCCAATTACCCCATGTGAGAATCAAACCCGGCACCTTGTGTTTCTAAGGTAAGCACCTTAACCATTACACCATCCTCCCACCCCATCTATGTCAAGCAAAGTTTCTCATTAGCACTCTTCAAAAAAATCTTGATAAGTGGATGGGAAATAGGAAATACACCCCACGGATCACTTCTGTGGCTTTGTTGACAGGGGCAGAGGAAAATAACTTTCTTGGGTGGCATAAGGCAGGGAACTTCATTATCTAGGATTACTTAGGTCCTTGGGCCTTTAGCCTAGTACCTACCTATGAACCTATGAAGCTCTATATATATATATATATATATATATATATATATATATATATATATATATATATGTATTTATATATACACACACACACACATATATGTTTACATATATACAGATATATATATATATATATATATGACCATATATATAAAACACAGTATACAGATGCATATAAATACATATATATATATATATATATATATATATATATATATATATATACATATATGTGTGTGTGTGTGTGTGTGTATGTACATGTACACTTATATCTACATATGTATATACTGAATGCAAACTGGTGAAACCAAAATAAATAAGCCAACGACAAAAAATGCACAACGGGAGTCCTCTTCCCAAACATCGACAATATAGTAGTCCTTAACGCTGATTTTTATTTAAAACAAAAAAGCGTTTTCCCTACTGACATGCAGCTTCCTCAGAGGTTTAAAAATCAGTTAACAATGTGGATTAAAAACAATTGTAGGATTTAAACTCTCAATCACAGGAAGTGACAACACAATCTCAACCACCTTCACATTACGTGATACTTTTCTAAAAAAACAAATACATCTTAAAAGTTGTTTGTGCGTGATTTTTCAAAACCTAATAAAAATAGTAGTAATAAGCATATTATAAAAACAACAGTCTGGTCTAAGACATATGTGATACTCTCGGAAACTCTCCTAAATGGTTTTTACTATAAAACTACAGGTAAAAACCTGTGCTGTCTATAAAGACAAGTATGTGTAAGTAAATGTAATGTTCTATATGCCTTCAATCTATTAAGCATATTAGAATTCATAAGGCAAAAAAGTACATTATTTTACTAGTCTATTATGGTCCTAAAACCTTGTCTTTAGGTAGTTCTCTAATGCAAATAACTACGTAATTTTAGAACTGCAGCGATGTTACAGTTTTCATTTAAACCGGGAGCACTGAACGCATCCAAAGAAAGTTGCCATTCAAGCTCCCGGTTTTCCAGTATGAGTGATGTTGGACCACCTCTAATATCTACCGGAACATGGTCAATGCCCATAAATAAAAATGTGTGCCCAGGGTTTGTACCAATATGTTTCGCTAGAGCGTTATCATCTTTCTGTTTTTTAATCGCGTACGTGTGCTGGTATATTCTTTCACGGACCTTTCGGTCTGTTTTTCCTACATAAAAAGCTGGGCAACACTCACAGAAAGCTATATATACAACTGAAGAGGTTTGACAATTTATTCTATGGTGAATCTGGTATTTCTTTTTCCTGATGTTAAAGGAATTACCTGGTTCCATGTATTTACAAAAGTTACAAGCTTCGCATTTGAATGTGCCCTTTTGTCTACTAAACGAGTGCCTTTTAGTATTCCTTTGCAAAATTTCTTTTAAGTTACTGGCCCTTTTGTATACTATGTTAGGACCAGGGCCTAGTTTCTCCAAAAGTGCTGGTGAGTTAGAAATAATTTGCCAGTTTTTACAAATAATTGACCTGATTGCATTGGAATATGTATTAAAGGTTGTAACAAGGCTTAAAGAAAAAGAATGTTCTATCTGTTCTGTTGAAATAGTTTCTACATTTTCAACAAAAATCAGCTGTTCATTCTCTGTTGTTATGGTATCTGATGTTCTCAAATTGTCAGTTTGGCCGTACAGAGAAAAGTTACTTTGGTTTAAAAGGGGTTTATAAAATCCTTCTAACCTTTTTTGGTTGACTTCTTTTATAAGCTCGTCGACCAAATTTTCAGGATAACCCCGATTCAAAAATAGGTCTCTAAGAAAGAAACATTCTTTTGTGAAGTCTACTAAAGTGCTACACATCCTACCGGCTCTGACCAATTGACTTTTGACTATTGACCGCTTTTGTCTAAAAGGGTGGAGACTCAAAAAGTGTAAAAAAGAGTTGACATATCTGGATTTTCTGAAAACAGTTGATGTTAGTACTTTTTTCTCAAGATCTTTCACTAGTTTGACATCTAAATAATCAATTTCCTTCGTGGAGAATTTGTATGTGAATCTTAAGCATTGTGTAGTTTCGTTAATAACATCTACAAAATGTTTCGCACAAGTAGCTTCTTCACGCAACAGTATAAATATGTCATCTAGAAATCTGGTATAGAAGATGACATTCTTCATCAAATCATTGTTGTTGAACAGGAAATGCTTTTCCCAATATGCTACAAAGAGATTCGCAACACTTGCTCCACAAGGGGAGCCCATTGCCACCCCTTGTTTCTGCAAGTAGAACTCTTTGTCAAACATAAAAAAATTAGAGGTCAACACTATGTCGAGTAATTCTGTGACCAAGTCAATTTCAGATCTAGAGGCTCCTAACTCATTCAAAAGGAGACCTATCCATTCCACCGCTTCTAGGTGTGGAATGGATGTATACAGGTCAATAATGTCAATTGTCAAAAAATTGTTGGTAATGTCAAAAGGAATATCATTAATGTTGTTAAGAAAAGTCCAGGAATCTTTACAGATGCCTGGAAGCATTTTTATATATTTTATCAAAATACTGTCAATCAATCTTGAGCAAGGGTAGGTGATAGAAGAGCGTGCATCTATCAAGGCTCTCATAGGGGGATCTTGAATGTTTTTATGTATCTTAGGGATCCCAAACATTACTGGGACTTTTGGGGGAACAATATCGATAAAATTAAAAAGATCTAAATCAATTTTTCCTTCCAAAAATAAATCCCTAAAGTACGCCCTAGTTCGCCTTTGCGAAGTATTGACTTCATTTAAAGATGCCAACTCGTATGCAGGACTGTCAAGAGTAGTCAGCATTTTCTCTTTGTATTGAAACTCATCAAATACAACAACGCCGCCTCCCTTGTCCGGTTTAATAAACCTGACAGGAAGTTCAGCAAGGTAGCGTAGCCCCATTTGTTGTTCTTTTGTGATATTAAAATTAGAAACATTTACATTCTTTTGAGACTCAGAAAAGAAATGTCTCAAATCAATTTCACATATAGTTTCAAACAATTGTAAACTATTGTGTACTGGAGGGTTGAAAGCACTGGGTATTTTCAACCCCCTAGGACCATCATTTCCTACATCACCAAACAACAATTTCAAATTTAACTTGCGTGTGTAACATTTTAAGTCTATGATTACTTTAGCTAAGTTACCTGTAACACTAGGAATAAAAGTAAAGCCCAGTGCTAATAGCTCAACCATTTCCTTTTCAATGTTGACACTAGAAAAGTTATACACCTTAAAGTCACCTTTGTTGTTCATGATGATCCTAGGCAACCCCTCTTCACAAGGGAGATCAAAGTCTACATTAGAAACTAATAATGTCTGTTCCTGTTGTTGGTGGAAGGTGTCTTGCGGTTCCGTGGTCCTAAAAAAACACCTTTATTGTTGTTATTGTACCCAGTTTTATTGTTTTGGTTACCTTTTATTCTATTACTGCGCCTGACACCTTGATGAACTTCTCCACCAAATTCGTCATTAGCATCTGCCCTTGCGGAGTCCATTTCATCAGTACATAAAGGTGAACTGTCTTCGCCTCTAAAAGGCGTAGTATTAGTTGCTGAAACAGTGAGATTGGGGTAAGCTTTTCCTTGGTTATAAGCTAACCTATCCCTCACAAGTTTTTTATTTTTGTTATTCTTAAGTTTTGTCAGTAATGCATCTATACTGACAAAGATGCGATCGTAGTCATATTTGAATTGCAAAAAAGCAGTGTCTATTTTTATAGCATTGTCCAAAATATTGATTTCGTCTATCAAGGTTTGAGTATGTAAGGAATAGTGCTTTACAATGGTGTTCAATAATTGCGCACCCTGCTCTTGAAAAAGAGCTCTCAAGTCATTGTAAAAAGAATCATTTACTAGTAAACCAGAAGGGGAGAAGTTGTTCCTAAGTCCTTTTGGAACCAGATTCTCTGCCAAACATTGCTGGAAATATGAGGATTCCAGCTGTAATTTCCTTAGCTTAAGTACTTTTTTGTCCATAAGTTTGAGTTTTTCTGTTAAATGAGCGCTAGACAATGTCGAGTCATCTGTATTAGTACTTCCATAATTTTCGTCACTTCTACTTGTAAATGTGAAAGCGCCTACATTCCCCATCCATTCGGAAAGGGAAAAAACAGTATCATTCACTAGATTACCTGTAGCAGTATTCACCGGAGGACACGCCGGTCCTGTAGACCCATAAGTGTCTTTGTTAGATGAATTGCCTCCAGTTTGAGTACGTTGTCCAGCTTGTAGGAAAAAACTCTCACCCGAACCCGAGCCAGTGGCGTTATGCACTTGTTGACCGTTCGGTACAGACAAAGAAATTGGTTGCCCCGCTGGAATGGTAGAACCACTACTTACTAGACCAGATCTTGTTGTCATGTTAAAAGCCAGTAAGCTGATGTTCGTGTTCAGGTTACCTTGTTGTAAAAAGTCCATTTGAACATTTAACTGGTCAATCTTTCTTGTTAAATTTGCAAGAATAGTAGCAGTGTTTTTTTAGGACCACGGAACCGCAAGACACCTTCCACCAACAACAAGAACAGACATTATTAGTTTCTAATGTAGACTTTGATCTCCCTTGTGAAGAGGGGTTGCCTAGGATCATCATGAACAACAAAGGTGACTTTAAGGTGTATAACTTTTCTAGTGTCAACATTGAAAAGGAAATGGTTGAGCTATTAGCACTGGGCTTTACTTTTATTCCTAGTGTTACAGGTAACTTAGCTAAAGTAATCATAGACTTAAAATGTTACACACGCAAGTTAAATTTGAAATTGTTGTTTGGTGATGTAGGAAATGATGGTCCTAGGGGGTTGAAAATACCCAGTGCTTTCAACCCTCCAGTACACAATAGTTTACAATTGTTTGAAACTATATGTGAAATTGACTTGAGACATTTCTTTTCCGAGTCTCAAAAGAATGTAAATGTTTCTAATTTTAATATCACAAAAGAACAACAAATGGGGCTACGCTACCTTGCTGAACTTCCTGTCAGGTTTATTAAACCGGACAAGGGAGGCGGCGTTGTCGTATTTGATGAGTTTCAATACAAAGAGAAAATGCTGTCTACTCTCAACAGTCCTGCATACGAGTTGGCATCTTTAAATGAGGTCAACACTTCTCAAAGGCGAACTAGGGCGTATTTTAGGGATTTATTTTTGGAAGGAAAAATAGATTTAGATTTTTTTAATTTTATTGATATTGTTCCCCCAAAAGTCCCAGTAATGTTTGGGATCCCTAAGATACATAAAAACGTTCAGGATCCCCCTATGAGAGCCTTGATAGATGCACGCTCTTCTATCACCTACCCTTGCTCAAGATTGATTGACAGTATTTTGATAAAATATATAAAAATGCTTCCAGGCATCTGTAAAGATTCCTGGACTTTTCTTAACAACATTAATGATATTCCTTTTGACATTACCAACAATTTTTTGACAATTGACGCTATTGACCTGTATACATCCATTCCACACCTAGAAGCTGTGGAATGGATAGGTCTCCTTTTGAATGAGTTAGGAGCCTCTAGATCTGAAATTGACTTGGTCACAGAATTACTCGACATAGTGTTGACCTCTAATTTTTTTATGTTTGACAAAGAGTTCTACTTGCAGAAACAAGGGGTGGCAATGGGCTCCCCTTGTGGAGCAAGTGTTGCGAATCTCTTTGTAGCATATTGGGAAAAGCATTTCCTGTTCAACAACAACGATTTGATGAAGAATGTCATCTTCTATACCAGATTTCTAGATGACATATTTATACTGTTGCGTGAAGAAGCTACTTGTGCGAAACATTTTGTAGATGTTATTAACGAAACTACACAATGCTTAAGATTCACATACAAATTCTCCACGAAGGAAATTGATTATTTAGATGTCAAACTAGTGAAAGATCTTGAGAAAAAAGTACTAACATCAACTGTTTTCGGAAAATCCACATATGTCAACTCTTTTTTACACTTTTCGAGTCTCCACCCTTTTAGACAAAAGCGGTCAATAGTCAAAAGTCAATTGGTCAGAGCCGGTAGGATGTGTAGCACTTTAGTAGACTTCACAAAAGAATGTTTCTTTCTTAGAGACCTATTTTTGAATCGGGGTTATCCTGAAAATTTGGTCAACGAGCTTATAAAAGAAGTCAACCAAAAAAGGTTAGAAGGATTTTATAAACCCCTTTTAAACCAAAGTAACTTTTCTCTGTATGGCCAAACTGACAATTTGAGAACATCAGATACCATAACAACAGAGAATGAACAGCTGATTTTTGTTGAAAATGTAGAAAATATTTCAACAGAACAGATAGAACATTCTTTTTCTTTAAGCCTTGTTACAACCTTTAATACGTATTCCAATGCAATCAGGTCAATTATTTGTAAAAACTGGCAAATTATTTCTAACTCACCAGCACTTTTGGAGAAACTAGGCCCTGGTCCTAACATAGTATACAAAAGGGCCAGTAACTTAAAAGAAATTTTGCAAAGGAATACTAAAAGGCACTCGTTTAGTAGACAAAAGGGCACATTCAAATGCGAAGCTTGTAACTTTTGTAAATACATGAAACCAGGTAATTCCTTTAACATCAGGAAAAAGAAATACCAGATTCACCATAGAATAAATTGTCAAACCTCTTCAGTTGTATATATAGCTTTCTGTGAGTGTTGCCCAGCTTTTTATGTAGGAAAAACGGACCGAAAGGTCCGTGAAAGAATATGCCAGCACACGTACGCGATTAAAAAACAGAAAGATGATAACGCTCTAGTGAAACATATTGGTACAAACCCTGGGCACACATTTTTATTTATGGGCATTGATCATGTTCCGGTAGATATTAGAGGTGGCCCAACATCACTTATTCTGGAAAACTGGGAGCTTGAATGGCAACTTTCTTTAGATGCGTTCAGTGCTCCCGGTTTAAATGAAAACTGTAACATCGCTGTAGTTCTAAAATTACGTAGTTATTTGCGTTAGAGAACTATCTAAAGACAAGGTTTTATGACCATTTTGACAAGTAAAATAATGTACTTTTTTGTTTTATGAATTCTAATGTTCTTAATAGACTGAAGGCATACAGACCATTGTATTTGCTTACACATACTTGTCTTTATAGATAGCACAGTTTTTTACCTGTAGTTTTATAGTAAAAATCATTTAGGAGAGTTTTTGAGAGTATTACATATGTCTTAGACCAGACTGTTGTTTTTATAATATGCTTATTACTACTATTTTTATTAGGTTTTGAAAAATCACGCACATACAACTTTTAAGATGTATTTGTTTTTTTTTAGAAAAGTATCACGTAATGTGAAGGTGGTTGAGATTGTGTTGTCACTTCCTGTGATTGAGAGTTTAATCCTACAATTGTTTTTAATCCACATTGTTAACTGATTTTTAAACCTCTGAGGAAGCTGCGTGTCAGTAGCGAAAACGCTTTTTTGTTTTAAATAAAAATCAGTGTTAAGGACTACTGTATTGTCGGTGTTTGGGAAGAGGACTCCCATTGTGCATTTTTTGTCGTTGGCTTACATATGTATATATATATATATATATATATATATATATATATATATATATATATATATATATATATATATATATATATATATATATATATATATATATCCATATCTTTATGTGTAAACATGAATGTTGTATATACCTTTCCAGCTGTATCACAACCATATTTATCTGATATGTGTATATTTAGATATAACAACATATGTAATTCAACAGTAATATCACTAACAAGTGCTACACAATTGTAGAAGTAATAGCAGTTGTTCAATACTATTCAGTATGTATACTGACAGATAAATTGTAAAAACAATAGCTGTTTTCATAGGTGTGATGGCTTAGTGGTTAACTGCTGTGACTATAGTGTACATGGTCCTGGGTTCAAGGGCCGTTTGTTTTGTTGCTGGGCAGAACAAGGGTTGTTGGTCACAAATTGATTAAGGCAGTTTTTAGCAGCTTTAAGTGGATTTGTGTGAGTTTCGCGATGGTAAGCACTGCTAATGTATGGTTAAACAAAAAGGCACTTGTAGGCTTCGCTTACCAGTGCGCAAATCTGCTTAGCATTTATATTGCAGCAATGCTGAAACCTGATAAGCATGGTTCAATCCTGGTAACAAGTGCTCACATTCTGGTCTGATAAAATAGCAGGGTAATTACATCTTTAATAAGTGTATCTAACTCCATGTACATAACATGGGTCTAATGTGCTGTCATTACAGTAGCAAGGGGTGCGAGTCTACTGTCTGGGACACCTGGGTATATATGGCTTGTACAACACTCTTTTCCATTTGAATGTGTTTCATACATAGGTAGTATTCCAGGTTATATGCAGTCACACTGGCATGTAGTGTATCATTATGTTACTACTGTTGACAGTGCATACCAAAGAAGGAGTAGATTGCAGATTGTAGTCCTGGAACTAAACACCCCTGCCTGCAAAGATGGACTCTGAGTCCTCACTGTCATGCTCTTAGTGTGTGAGCAGTGTGTCATTAAGTATTTGCTACTGGATATTGATCTGACATATGGATATTAACTGTAGACTACTGTGTGTATATGATATGTCATTGAGGGCTGCTTTCATGTAGTAATGGCATACTTATCAGTGTCAGACATCTGTCTGCCCACACAGTCATCCTACTGCATAACCAGTTGGCTAGCTGATGTCTGTCTGTCCTTTGTACAGATGTACAGATGTCGGGACTCCATCTTGGCTGCATACAGGCAATCTATGCTTGAGTGACACAGACATGTCTGCCCAGCTGTGTTATGAATGCCACAGCTAGGATTCCACACCCTGTACGCACCACATGCCATGGATACCTCAACTACACTACCACAGTCAATAGAACATGCTTGGGTACAGGTCTCCAAGATAGACTTTGACCATGTTATGTAGTACATGTTGCATACATGTCAACTGGAGCACCTCACTGGCCCTCTGCAAGAGGCAACCAGATGACTGAATGTTGCATGTAACTCTCACCCTGAGGATCACGCCTGCGGTATCTGTTGATTGTTTGCCTGCTGGCACATGGCAGGTGGCATGATACCACTGTGCACACATCTCCTACACTTTCCATCTCTCCATGGACAATAGCCTGGTACACACCTATGAACACCTGCATCGATGGACCCAAGTACTGACAAACGTGTACATGTGCATCATTGAGATTAACAGTGTCTGTGTGTAGACCTGTAGTTGATAATACTCTGAAGCTCTTCACACCCACTGCACCCCCCCATTGCCATAGTTAGATGTGGCTGCTACTGTACTGGACATTACATGTACCTTGTTACACTCTTCACCCTAAGGGCTACCTGGGGCTTGCAGTACCAGCACAACACTGTTGTACAAATGGGTTGATAGGCATGGGATGCCCTCTGAGTTCTGGCAAGTGTGTGTATGTGTGCAAGTGTGTATATTTGTAGGATACAGCATTCTGAGGCCACATTCTAACCATTATGTCATCCTCCCACCTAATGCAATATGCCTTACCACACAGTATTAGGGATAGTGATGTTGCTGACCATAGGAGAGTCATGACAATGCATCACCCAACTATCCCTGTGGCATGTGCATTAGATTCATATCCCTGTAGTAGCACTCTTGGAATAGACAAGGGGTTGGTTGCAGTCCTGGTCAATGTGTGATGGTGGGTATGTCAGAGTATCATGGATTTCAGTGCATGCAATGTCCACCGTGGGGTATAGGTGCTGGGTATACTGTCTTTACACCAAGGTACCCCCCAGTACATGTCCCATGTTCCACTGTATGGGGGCCACTGTCACCATCAACCATAAAGTTAACTGATAACACTATCCAGCCCAATTATGCATGTGCTGTGTGCAACTTATCTGTAACAGAATAGACACACTGACAAGAAAGTTAGCACTGATAAGCCCAGGTCTCTCAGATGTGTGTATGACTGTTATGTGTTTGTCAATGTGTATATGACAGTATGTCACACTATGTATTGTCCATAAACAACCAGTACATTCCCCATTACCATACTGCACAGGGCCTGGGGATGTTCTTCACGTATCATTTAACCTGGAACACACCTCATCCTAAAAGTTGCATGTGTTTACCTGTACCCAGGATATGGTGCAGCCAAGGTGTCACCACAGTGCCATACCCCTTGTAGGATACAACAGCAGACCATCATCCTGCTGAATCATGGACACCTACAACACAAACAGAATACATTATGGAGACCACAACCAATTACTCAGTGTTAATAACAGCTTAAATGCATCATGTCTGGACAGCTACAGTTCCAGACATGTAAGCATTAAACTTTACTGCTGACAACATGATACACAGCATTACATTGGTAAACCATAGTACAGTCACCCTGTGCATCAGAACCATTTTAGCCTATCTCTGCATCAATGTTATGGATGACAGAGATGTGGCACAGGTATCATCATATGCATAGGGTGTGTTGTTAGTTTGTCAGAGACCTAGACTGAGCCATAAGTTTGACACCGTGTGTGTGTGTGTGTGTGTGTGTGTGTGTGTGTGTGTGTGTGTGAGGGGGGTTAATTATTAATTGGGCTGCTGTGATGTGTTAATTATTAATTGGGCTGTTGTGATGTGATGTGTGTAGGTATGGGGTTGCGCTAGCTGTGTTGGTAATGTGTGTGGCATGCACACAGTTCTGCCACGTGGCTGCCCTATACAGGGGTTTGTTGGACAGCTGCAGATCGTACCTGGCAAGGTGTGCAGTTCACCATCTCTGGCCACGGACATGAGAACTGTGCCTGCCAGGTGTTCCATGGGCACCACCAGGTACAAGCCATGATATGGTATTCTCCCCTGATGATGACATATGTCTGCTGGAACCAGGTCCCTCTTGGGACTGGCCAGGGCCACGTGCACATGGCCTGCTGTGGTGTAGTGTGGACAGCACCCCCTCCGCAGTACTGGGGATGGTACTGCTACTACGGGAGCGGCTCTGAGTTCTGGCATGTCCATGTTGACCTCCAGCTGTTGGTGTTGCAGGCCTATGTCCATGTGGCTGTCACACTACTCCCACCATATGCACGAGCACAGACATTTCACAGTCGAGGATTCCCACCATCTCACGCAACCGTCTATCCATGACTTCTGAAAAATAACGGTGGGCACCTGCAGGATCACGGATGTTGTCAATAACAGCTGAATGAGTAGCCCTCTGCAGCCTTAGACACTGTCTGGTGAAACATGTGTCTTGTGGCACCAGATGTGAAACCTCTGCTGGGGCATGATGACCAGCAGCCCTCCTAGAGCACTCCTGTACATCTGCCTATGTGGTACCCCACCAGACATCTGGCTTTAGCCACTGTGTCCAGACACATGTGCCATAGATACCACACTCTCCTGTCCCATGCCACCAACCACCAACTGTCCCTCAGCTATGGCCACTGGTGATGGGGTATGTATAGGCAATGTGACTGTGTGCAGGGATGGGATTGATAACAGTGGGATGTCAATGATGGCACAGCTTCAGCCCCTGGCAACACTGACTGTGCCTCAACTCACCTATCATCATTATCAGTGTCTGTATTGACACCAACATCAGATTGCCTGCATGCGGGACCCTGAAACACCTCGCCACCTGTGAGGGGAAAACAAGAAATGCACTTTAAGACCTGTACATCATTGCTTAACAGTACACACACACACACACACACACACATGCACACACACACACGCACAAACGCACACACGTACATGCACACACACACATGCACACACACACGCACACACGCACACACACACACGCACACACACACACACACACACACACACACACACGCACACACACACGCACACACACACGCACACACACACACACACACACACACACACACACACACACACTGACATTCCACAATACTACTTACCTGTACCTGAATTTACAGAATGTCCCTAGTTTTTTCTCTTATTTTCCCCATTTTGCATCAGTCTTGAATAATTACAGGCAATAATACCAATCATTAATATATAATTCTTCTAATCGCTCAGAAAATGATCACAAAACATGACTTGTTATTCCATTAACTCTTTAACTTGATTGGGGTAATTTTTTCAAAGACTTCCTAATGTCATCAAGAGTTCACCCTGGTTTTGTCAGTCAGTCAATGTCACATACTGGAGTTTCATGCTTAACTATTGTTCAGTAGATGCAATATCTGTTGCTCTATTAACTTTTTAATGTGGGCTACAGTAATATTTGGAAACACTCTCTGGTGTTGTCTACTAATTCCCCAATGCATCTTTAGTGCTGCATACTTGGGTATTCTTTCACCTTTCTGCTGATTGCAATTAAAAAATATCTCTGGTGTGTAGTTTTCCCTCCCAATGCATCTTCTTTCATACTGCAGACTTTATTATTCTATCAGCTTTCCTGTGATTACAGTTCAGAAAATTATTCCTGGTGTCTAACGTGTCAGTCCATTTCCATCTACTGCATGATTTCTAAGGGAAGTTGAGAAGTATGAACAATCCCACACTCACACGTGTGCATACATGGACAGACACACACACACACACACACACGCACACACACACGCACACACACACGCACACACACACACACACACACACACACACGCACACACACACGCACACACACGCACACACACACACATACACACACATACACACACATACACACACATACACACACACACTACCTACATCAACCCCCTCCACTCCACCAGATAGCACTTACAGACAAATTAACCCCCCACGCACACACACTTACAGGTGAGGTTGCACAAAGATATTGCACACAGACCTCTCATTACTCATCTGTCAACATGCATGACATATGGCACTCAACAGCATGCACTGCAGCTATAGTCCATCCCTTTTACCAACATTATACATCTCTGAGATGCATGGGTTGTGTTAGTAGGTGATGCCCCTTCCCCTGGAATACATTGCACCCATGTACACAGTATTGCTGTGCACCTGTTCGGCACCCTGGCATGTACAGTGCACCATACCTAACAGGTGCACACACCATTGCTGAATGTGTATGTGTGTGTCAGTTATGTTTGCTCTGCTGCTCACAGCCCCTATGTGTTTGTCTGAGACATAGCTGGGATGATATGTGGACAGATGTCATTTGTGAATGCCTCATGTCTGATTTACAAATCTCATCATCAGCTGTGCATGTATGGCCAATAAAATACAATTACACTGACAACCTTCAAACCTTACCATGCCTATGGGGAGTGTACACACCTTTATTGATATGGCACCCTCTTCCATGATATGCCATGGGGACACGTTACTGCATATGTTAACATTACATGAACCTGATATGTGACAAATGACCTGTGTGATCAAATGCAATATCAAACAAATGTGTTAGTTGTGCAGATGCTGACTGAGATACATACAATTTGTGGGTGCATACGTGTGCACACCCTTATCGTGATGGTTTGTTGCACCAACTATGTGTACTACAGCAGTCACTATTCCTGGAAGAGGTATACTAGCATTGGCCATCAGCATTTGCCTGTATTTGGTCACTCTGTCCCCCAACCCTGCACGATTGCATGGTCAACTCATGTGCACAGCCCTTGGAGGTCACATTGTGCCATATCTATTGCTGTGGAGTCAGGGTTACGTCTGCCACAACTCATCACCTTGACTGTGTGCAAATACAGCCATTCTTAGCAAGCTTTGTATCTCTGCTTCAGTGCACTGTTGTGTTTCAGGATGACACCCCCTCCCCATCCTCAGCCTTTTTGCAGATGCTTGACAACTATGGCCTACACATGTGTCATTTTGCAGTGTCCCAAACTCTGAGCACCATGTGTACCAGCCTAGTCCCTGCTAATGAATGGGAAACATACAGGTGTACACTGGCACCAGCAAGGTACAGATGGGGATGGTGGGCTTGAGGTGGGGTGAGGTGTTGGTTGTGCAGCACATGCATTTTAATTGATACTATCTGTAGGTTTCCAACTTGATCTTGGTACACCAGTACACATTGCAACGCATGCCTTTGGAGGACTTTTGATGTTATGCATACACTACCTGTAGATAACCCTGGCTGATGTTTCCTGTGGAATAACTGTCCCATCTGATTACCCTAACCCATGGGCCACACTTATGCAGAGTCCAGGCAATTGTCGAGACAGGTACTGCACAGCCAGTACTTGCTAGACATTCCTGCAACTCCCTCAGTGTTGTGGCATGTTACTAGGCAGCCTGCATGACCAGTTTGCAACATGTGTCATCATCTGTCTTGGATGGCCATCTATTTTCTACATTAATCCTGTCCCATACATCCTCACCACATACAGGACTGTCTGCACTGTTTGCCATGGTATATGCAATGGTGAGGTAAGGCTACATGTCCAATTCCTGGGTGCTACCTGATGGGTATGGGATCTATTCCATGGCTTGCAAGATGTGTGCAAGCCATGGCTGCCTCTGTTGCAGGTAAGTGGGCACCTTTGATGGACAAATGTCTTGGACAGCAGACCATTTCTTGGTGTGACACTGAGGACCTGTACTTGCTGGAAAGTCCTTACTCATGAAGAGTGCATGCTGTCAGTACCTCACAAGCTGCTTCCACAATATATTTGGAGTGTATGCACACATATGTTTCCAGTGTTTGTGAAGGTATATATTCCCCATATTTGCTGTCCTAACACAGGATTCCATATTACACATTCATTGCTCATGTTATGACCACATTGCAGGTTGTAAGGGTTGTGGAATGCAATATTATGATATGCCGTTGTGTAGCTCTGTAACAGTTGCAATTGTAGTAGTGGTATATACACTGTTGCAGCACTGTATAAGGGTGATGTTTTAGACATGTCCCTACTGTAGGCCATTTGTCCCACCATCATGTTCATCTCTCTGCACACATCTTGCCATGACAGGTTGTTAGTTATATTGCAGGACTCTTACATACACTTCAGATACGCCACCATGGTGACCACTGTGATGCAGTGCAGTGCAGTTAACAGAAACATTAAGTGAACATGTACAGCATGGTTAGGTGTGTTAAATGTGTGCATGGAATATACAATGGCCATAACATGGCCAGTGTATTGGCAAACCTGAACAAGCACCATACTCACCAGCTACAGGCTACTGCCCCAGAGGTATAGGTTCATCGGTTCATACTAGGCTATCTGCCCTAGGGCATTTATAAGCCTAGCCAGAATGTGTTTGGCTTTCGCCACCCATTTTAAATTTATTTTGCTATGCCCTTTTTCGAGGTTAGTATACTGTGCCTCTGTCTAACAGTGACACAGTAGTGATACCCGGGGTAAACCTACGATTTCCCATCCATTCATCAAGATTCCTCTTGAAGAGAGTCAATGAGGGACTCTGCCTAACCTGGACTGGGATTTTATTCCAGAGTGAAGGGAGCCTCTGGGTTATGAATCTGTCCCTTCAGCATGTCCTATTTATTTCAGTGCTGAGGTTCACATCTCTCGAGCGCGTAGCTCGATGGGATTTGGATTTTCTGAGGTGCAGCACGTCCATTAATTCCGAGTTGGACATGGCTTTATACGTCAGGCACAGATCGCCTCTGAACAGACGGTATGCCACTGAGTAGAGCTGGAGTTTCTTTAACCGGGCAGCATATGGCATCTGTTTGAGCCCTTTGATCCTCTTGGTGAGGTACTTTTGGGGTCTTTCCAGTTGCTGCAGGTGTCTGGTAAGGTACATCCCAAAAGGGGCATTGTACTCAATTATGGGCCTGATGAGGGATGAGTAAAGAGGCACAATGACCTCCCCTGATCTAGATGTGAATCCCTTCATGATTAGGTGGGCTATATAAAATGTTTTTCTAACCACTTTGGCTACGTGGTTGTCAAATGAGAGATTGCTATCAACTTGGGTCCCCAGGTCCCTAATTACTTCTTCTGTACTTAATGGATTACCACCTATGTGGTAATTTGTGGGCACTGTTTTTGCCAAAGGGATGACTATACACTTTTGGCATTTAGCTTGAGGCCATGGCTCTGGCACCAGTTGTCTGTTTCTATGAGGCCCTTTTGGAGGATGCTTGTGTCGGCTGGAGAGTCAATTATGGCGCCCAGTTTGCAGTCATCTGCGAACTTGGTCAGCCACAGTACTTCCGTGTTGGCCTGTACCTCCGAGAAATATATACCAAACAAGAGAGGTCCCAGGACTGAACCTTGTGGGACACCACTTGTAACTGGTTTGAGTCTGACATGACTCCAGCAATTCTAACCATGTGGGTTCTGTCCTTGAGCCAGTTTGCAATCTATCTAGTGACATAGGGGTTTATATTTAAGCTGGTGAGCTTATCTATAATGCCAGTGGGGTATAGTATCGAAGGCTTTTGAGGTCCAGGTAGGCTCTGTGGACCACCTTCCCCTCGTCAATGGCCTTGGTGACTGTTTCAAAGAAATCAACCAGGTTTAAGAGGCAGGATCTGCCCTTAACAAAGCCGAACTGGGTAGGATCCAGTGTCTGTAGGTCCCCAATATCTTTATTTATGAGGTCCATGATGATCCTTTCCATAGCTTTGCAGACCAAGCCAGTCAGGCTTATGGGGCGATAGTTTCCAGGATCCGTTGAGGCACCACCTTTATGGAGAGGGACCACTGTTGCTGTACGCCACTCTTTGGGCACATATCCCATAGTAAGGCTGAGATTGAACAGTAGTTTTATAT